>NW_008825162.1:3093009-3123824 GCF_000699105.1 Pygoscelis adeliae
GAACCGCTCCATAATCTTCCCCAGCACCGAGGTCAGGCTGACAGGCCTGTAGTTCCCCGGATTCTCCTTCTGGCCCTTCTTGTAGATGGGTGTCATATTGGCAAGCCTCCAGTTGTCTGGGACCTCCCCCGTTAACCAGGACTGCTGATAGATGATGGAGAGTGGCTTGGCTAGCTCCTCCGCCAGCTCCCTCAACACCCTTGGGTGGATCCCATTCAGCCCCATAGACTTGTGAGCATCAAACTAGAATATAAGATGGATGTAAAATTCGTATCCCAAGTAGCCCAGACAGTGGAAATAAGTAGTGTGCTGTAGTAAGGAGGAATGTTAGATGAGGTTGTGTGCAGGTTTTTCATTTGAATGTGTGTGTTTTTACAGGGAGAAATTAGATTTCTTTTGCCCCATCACCAGTTTTCATAAATATAATTTCTTGAAAAGAAAGAGCTCATACAGTGCATATTACGTATGCCTTCTTAGCTCCCTGTGTAACTAAAACCTTCCAAGAGCCAAAAAAAATAAAGTGAAACCCCCAAATAGAAAGAGCTATAATAGAAGGCGTTACTAGCTTATTCTGTGTCTAAATATTGTAACCTTTGAAGGACTTTGTGCTATTACAGGAAAACTAGATATTAGATTAAGTCAGTTAACATTTTCAGAACTACACTTGAAAATGTCTGAATAGGACAAACATGTCTGGAATTGATGAAAAAAAAAAAAAAGGAGAGAGATGTTTACACCTTGAAAAAGCCAGTTATTCTGAAAAGCTGTGGAACTAGTTCCATCACTATTGACAACAAAAAGCAATGAACATATCTATATTGGGCCACTAATAGATCAAATTCTATGTTCCATGCAGTCTTCATTCAGTATTTTTTTCAGATCAGGAGAGGAAACATTTTCCCTTAATCAATTACATCCAGAGGTTCTGATCTCACTAGTCTCGGAATTATTTTTCACAACAAATTAAGACTTTTATCCAACAGTATCTTGTATAAGATTTCTGAAAATAAATTGTAGTGCTGGCTGCCTTTTCCTCACAGTTGTAAACTACTAAAGGTCTACCTATTCCTAACTGAGCATAAGGCACTGCAGTGTGGCACCGAAATTATTCTCAGCTGTATTCAGATTATCAGACCATTTACCACCACGTTTTCATTGCACTGGACATTTCCCACTGCAAAGCTTTACAGTTATATAAACTTGAAGCATTTCAGCTAGTCATTTTAGATTTTGAGCCAAGCCATAATAATCAGCAGCAAAGATGAAAGTCGACTATCATTCATTTAGAATAAAAATTGCACAAGACTTAAAATTAATAATATTTTAAAAAATAAGATAAAAATAACCAAGGAGTTTTTGCGACTAACAAGTTATAAAAAGAGTTTTCCTCCACCTTCATGTCTCATGCTTGCACTAACCCCATGTCTGAAAAAATACAAGCTCTGGCCAAAGCTCTTCCTGTGTTTGGACTCTGGGGTCTTTTTCTGCTAGAGGTTCCTTTGTGCTGAATAATATAGCTGAGTTTATGCTTCAGTTTTTCCTCAGTGGAAGCACTAATTTGAGTCTTTCTACAACCTAAATTCCTGTTTTCACAAACTTTATAGTATCATGCTACTTTTGAGGATCTCTGCAGCAAATTTGGCAGAAATTAACCAATAAAACAAAGAGCAGAAAGTCTCAAACATATAGGCAACATGACTTTATATACTTTTCTTCTTCACAGACATGGGCTAAATATAAGGGATGTGCAATTTTGGGGGGACGTGTGGAGGAGAGAGGGAGGTATTTTCAGCAACATTTTGGGTTGGATGATTGAATACTTCATGGTGAATGTTAAATACTTATGAATATGTAGACCTTCCTAAAGAGGTGTGTGAAATAATCTGGAAAAAAAAAAATCTCTTATCAGCTCCCTAAAATTACCATAATCAGATTTATAGAATAGTGAATTAGAAAACAGAAGTTCTTATTAATAATCTTAGTTTTGTATATTTATGCATGCTGCTGCATATCCTATTGTGTATCCTTGGGTAGGTCATTTCTTCCTCTGTACCACATCTCATCCACTCTGTCTTTTGCACAGACTGTAGGGTGGTTGCATAATGGCAGTCCTCAGTATGCTTTTTGTTCAATATCTCATGCATTAGGATAGAACTGAATTTTTGAATTAGAAACTTGATACATTTGGAATCTTTTTCAAACTTGCAATTCAGAGAAAATACTCAAAATGGTTAAATAAGATGCCTGGATACATGCTTCAGCAGCTGCAGGAGCTTTGTGGAATTGGAAGGAAAGGAAAGCATGGGTTACAGTGAAGGAAATTTCCATGACATGTCTCAGAGCATGTACCACAACAGATGTTGCTAATGGAGAAAAGTTGTAGGTAGAGAGGCACAACAAGCCTCTTGGCTGCCCCACGCTAAACCCAGATTGTACGTTGTCTCTTTTTATAGTTTCTTCAAGTCCATGTTTTGCCAGACACAGAATGTTTGCATTCACACAGCCCCAGCACACATATAATTTTCAACTCAAGACTATTTATGAAATAAGATCATAAACTTAATTTTACCCAGATGAAATGTATGAGGTATGTATCACCTTTCACTGTTCCAGGGCTGCACATTTATGAGACAGCAGTGACATTACACAGGAACTTTACCATATTCTAAAGGGTTTTACAAAAATAAAAAGTTCAAAAGTCATGTAAATTACAGATTTCATGACATCCCTGTCTTAATCCTGTTAAAGCCTTTCATTATTATGCTGCTGTAATTCTGGAGAAGACAAGAATTTCCCCGTTTGTCATTATTTTATGCCAAGAGGATTTTGAACCGTGAGCACAGTGGCATACATAGCTCCTTGGAATTGCTCCTTTTGGAGTTTACCATTCAAGTGAGTGAGTAAATACAATGCCTCTGAAGACTACAGAGCTTTGTTAAATCCTGGTTGGTTTGTGGATTCCATTTTTTCCCCACCTGTTTGATTTATAATGTATAAAAGCATCAAGACGTTAAATAGTCTCCTTCATGAGAAATTGCAAGAAAAATGAAAGCTCTGGTGTGCTAAACATGAAATAATTGAATAGAATGTTAAATCACCACTGCAAAAGAAATTCAGCACAGGGCAGAGAGCCAATGTTGGATCCATGCATTAGCTGACTCAAACACAAGCATCATCATCCTGTGTAGGATCACAGCTTTACTAAAATTCCATTGGCACGGGAGGAAAGGCACCCCATACACATCAGACTCAAGTGAGTCTATCCTCCCTCAATCCTAGCTGCTAGACATCTGTAAATTGAATGTGTGATCTAATCTAGTTGTCTGGGCTTTTTTTTTAGTCGGTGGAGTAAGATGGATAGCCACAGAGCACAGACCAACATAAACGTTTTAAAAACTGTGGTGACAACCTCCTGGGAATTTTATTTCTTGATTAAGTATAAAGAGAGCCTGGAAGAGGAGTATATACCTAACTTCTCCCTAACTGGTTAGGGGAATCAAATCACACTTTTAATACTTAATAGTTATATGTTAAAATAGATACTTATGTATGTGGTTTTTTGTGTATGCTTGGATTAACAAAATAATACTTGCAGGTTTCACTTACTGATTTGTCTTTTAAATGATGTAGTTTTTGTCCCATATTGGTAGCATGATCAATCAATAAGCAGAACTCCAGAGCTTTTAGTTTTGAGGAAACCCAGAAGTGACATCACACAGGTGTTATCCTTTTCCTTGACTTGACAGCAATAATTTTGCAAAAAAAAATTGACTTTTGAATGTAACTTTGCATAATTTATATTATTCACCTTTAATTAATAATACTGTGCATCCTCAGTCTTAACCTGCAGAAAGTTATCTAACCTTGCCACAAGTCTCCAAAATATCCAGAGAATACTAATTTTACCACAATGAAACATGAGGGGAAACAAGTGTAGTACAAAACATACCATGTCCTCTCCAGTCCTGTAGAGATTTTCAATACAAAAATTGTATAGAGTTGTTTTATCTTCTTTTTATGTTGAAGACCATTCCTCAAAATAACAAACAATAACTGAAGACATAAGGGATCTCATGTTATTCTGGAGTTAGTCAGGAAGTGGTTGAACGTCTGTGGAGTCAGAGACCATATAGAAGTCACTTGGTCCCCAGAAATCTTCTGACGGTCTGTTCAGGAACTGGTATATACTCTATTCTGAATGAATCACAGAAATGGAGAGTATTCTAAAAACTAATACACAATTTTACATGTCAGAAAAAATCATATTTGAATGGTGTTTTGATGAAAACTTGGGCATCTTTGAACTTGTCTAAATTTTATTCACAGTAGGAAAGGTTTCATGATCATAACAGCAAACTAAGAACTTACAAAAAATGAAATAAATTTTTAAAATATTTTAGTCCCCTCAAAAACAGAGAAAAATATCTGGTTTTGGGGTGGGAAGGGAGACTTACTATTTGGTGTGGCAGAAAAGAATACCATCATTAGGTTATACAGCTATCTGCATAAACTCTGTGCCTCATGGACCACTGATACTTGCATAGCAACTAGGATTGTGGATCTTGATCATGATATCACACTTTACCATAAAGCAATAATAAAAGTAATTAAGGTGATGCAGGTATAAGATGCTCTCAAGCAGTGCATGCCATAGTCAAGGGAAAACCTTGTCTTTGTACTGCACCTGATGTTATCTTTCTAATTTTCTTATAATGTATTTTGAGCTTAGTTAAAATATTGTTGTGGTAGATAAGTGTGAAAAAAATAATAAATAAAATCATGTTTCTCCTGCAAGGGAGATGTCTTAATAAACAGCAGTTCATTGGTAGTATTACTTTTCGTCTGTGCATGGTAACCACATGGCTATTCTCCGTTGGAAACAAGTCACTGGAAATGAAAACCCACGCTGTTCAGTCCCAAATTAGTTGGTAAAAGTGACTGTAATTGGAGAATAGAATAGCCTACCAAGGGAGGTAATCAGAGAAGTCACCATGGCTGAAGACACTCAGGACATTAGTGGTAATGATGCTCTTGAGTGACCCTGTAAAACACAAGGAGACACATTGGCTGAGTCATGCACAGTGGTAATGCTACTGCCATTGACACAGCTGAAATATTTCTCTACTTTGGATTTTTTAAATCAATATGTAATTATTTAACCTACATTTCTACTTTGAATAAACTTTTAAAATTTATAAGTGGGTTTTAGTCCTGATACAACATCTCAGCTGGGAGAGGATGAGTAGGGGAAGTCTTACTTCCCATTGTTCTTCCAAATTACTTGTTTGATCCATACCCAAATATGGAAATATTTTTGCCAGTATCCAGATACCTGATAGTAAAATAGTGTCCCTCACTTAGGTTAAAATGAATCTAGAAAACTAGTTCTGATGTAAATACCTGTATTTTAAACATCTGGTGGTAATATAAATCTCATCCACCTAGTTGTACTTCCCAGTCCTTTTACATCCTCTGACATCACCTGAGTGATCCTGAGATCCAGCAGTGGAGTCATGAGGGACATCATCTCTTAAAGGCTGGCGCTTGCCAGGATGTTTCTGGAGAAATGCTTCCTCGAAGCTTCTCACCATCTGTTAATGTAGTAAGAAAACCCATGTAAAGTTGTCAAGAGAAGGTCCTATTTTTCCTCTGGGTCCATAAACCATTCAATATTTTCCTTGTATCTTCCCATTCTGTTTACATAAAAAAAATAAGTTTGGAGGAAGTGTGGTTTTTAATTCCTAGATGAATAAACCATGCTTACTGTTATTTCACATAATTCTCCCCTCTGCTTTTGATTGCACCAAAGACCTCAGCACCACGTGTGTTCCCATGTCTTTATTAGCTATCCAGAGAGACTGTCATCATTAGGAAATTATTCATTCTGTCACAACTCAAAATCACCATGGATAAGTAAATAGCTGAGTGAAATTCAAAGAAAACACGTGGCACTGTACATTAACATTTCATGTGTGATGACATTTACCAGCAACAATCACATTTCAAGCTCAACCTTTCATTTATATACTCATATGAATATAGAAGTATATGCACACAAATATTCATGTATAACTATAGTCTATATATACTATATATAGTTATATTCATATTTAACTATAACTATTTTCCTCTAATTCCTGAAATGATCTACAAGAACATAAATAAAGATGCTAAAAGATATTTTAATTTTCAAAACAGTTGCTGTGTTGCAGTATTTTTATAGGATCAATTTTAATGAAATTTCATTTTCAATTCTTTTCTAGTTCAGGTTTTTTGATTTACATTCTTTAACCATATCATACTTTAAGCATAGCTTTGATGATTTACCCTTCTAAAATAACACAGAGGGTGAAGGGAAGTTTTCTGTAAGTTTCAGCTAAACTTGTAAGTGTATGAGAAATATCATGATGGACATCTATTTTCCATAATGGAATTCTAAGGTCAACTGAAGGACAAGCAGAAGGAAATAGTAACTAGGTTTGACAGAAACCTTTACAGACAAATACTACATGCAAGCCTGCAGACTGTAAGGTATATATCATACAGGCTTTTTTTTTTTTTCTTTTTTTTTTCTGAAGACTGTCATTAAGAATTAAATTTCTGCTTTAAATTGCTAATATAATGAATATTACATATTCACCTCTGTCAGTGACTACCTCTTGGGTCACTGCATCTTGTGTTTTGTCTTAAAAGCAGTCAATATCTGCTTTTCCTTAGTGTTTCATTCCCAGATGAATAGTCCCAGCTAAAAGATCTTGTGCACTGGTTCACAGAGAGAGAAAGCTGGAGCTGCTAAACAAAAATATCATGCTCACCAGTAAGTCTCCATAAGGCTGAACCATATTACTTTAAAATTATAAATGAGGACCAGCCAGGCTTGGAGAAGTGAGCAGAAAGTGACCGTTGGAAGGTACTGTTTCCTAATCCTTTCTCTGATAATGATTTGCTAGGAAGCTCTCAGCAAGTCATTTCACTTTTCTGCTTTTGTTTCTCTGTCTGGAAAGCTGCAATAATAATCCTTGCCCATCCTCAGGGATGTCCAATATATTTGTCAGATAACATTTCTCTGAAGTTTATGCTGAACGCATAAAGACATAGTGAAAAAGCAAAATGCATTTGACTTGTTTTGTGCTTTCAAAGCAAAGAAAAACATGCCTCTGTTTCTTGCTCACATAATACCTGTTGCCTATTTGCTTTCAGAACCAGCTTATGACAGGTGTGATCTGGGGTCTTAATGTTGTTGTATAGATCCATACATATTTTGAAGGATGTTCTCAGCATCAAAGTTCCTCAGCCTGCATGAGAGAGTACAGAATTAGATAATCAGCTGTACTTTTCCCAAAAAGTGTGTGAAGATTTAGCAGCATGACTCCCATTGGCATTAATGGTATTTGGATAGCTAAATCACAGTGTGCTGCTTCAGATGCATATTCCTTACACACTCCAAAGTCACAACAATATTTGTTATGTGGACAATAGAAAATGGATGGTAAATAACATTTTCTGCAAGAATGATTAGGTTTTGGTTCAATAAACATATTGTTCACCTTTAGAGAATTTAGGAAAACTTGTAGGACTGAGTTTTCAGCTGCAGTTGGGAAGCACTTAGCACAACTGAAAAACAAGCAAAGGCATAACAGTGTAACAGAACATTGTCTTGGGGGTGCTTCGCACATTCAGGTTTTGTGACACATCAGCTCCAGAAAACTCAGGGTGACATTTATATGACCTAATGTTATCCATCTCAAAGCTGAGTTTCTGGATGAAATCAACAACAGAAACCACTTTATAATCTGATAGCAGGACAGCTATGTCCTAAGTGGATTCATTTCACAATTTTTAGTGGGATAATGCATTTTCTTGATGCCCATGTACATTCATCAAAAATGGAGCCTAGAAGAAGACTGTAGCGCATACCATTCACCTATTTCATGATGACTAACCTGAAATGAGTCTCCCCCTTCTTGTACACACGACATAACAAGACTGAGGACATACTTTGAGTTTTCTACCAACTATGTGGTTGCCCACAACTTGGTACCTATGTATGTCTGTAACTTAAGCTTGTAAAACAGTCCTGAAATCAGGGCTAGGAATAAGTTTATTCTCTGCTGAGAAAATGCATAGAGACAATGGAGAACATGATGCCTCTTGGCTGTCAGAAGAGAAGGATGCAGCGACCATGTCACTTTTCAGAAGGAAGTGAATGTTCATGCATCCACACAGATACCTACATTTATTACATGTTTTGCTTCCCCTCTTTTGGAAGACATTGATTTTGTGGAAGTTAAAAGAGAAAATTCTCTCAGAAACTTCTCACTGAAATCAGCAGAATTACTTTAAATGCTCCTACTGTTGGTTGCCTGTTCAAATCTAAGCACACCTGAAGCACCTATGCTGAAACATCTGCAGTTGATATTTAAAGACATATAAATAACCTGATTTTTCCTGTTGCTGTGGATTCAGTGAAAAACAAGTCATTCTAGTATCTAAGTACAGAACTTAGATTTAGAAATTTGAATTTGATAGATGTGGTCTTGTGGTTCCTTCTTAATGTTTATACAGCAACAAAAAATGCAACAGGAGAGCACAGAGCACAACCAACCATGCTTTCAGGGCATCAGGAAGAAACAGCTTCCCTCAGACCTTCCAACATGCACAATTCATCGCTCACTCTTCTGCATACTGGTGTGTAATAAATCCTCCCCAGACTTGTAAAAGCCTTTCTGTAAGAACTTGTCTGGACATGTCAATGAACACTCTGCTCTCCACTTCTACTGGGAGTCATGTTTTGTGAGGTTTCCTTGACAAAAAGACATTTTCAAACCTACCAGGGCTGAAAACTGTAGTTGAGGCAAGAGCAGATCTACTGTGATCCATTCCTACATACTATTCAAAGATCAAATGACAGTACTTTAGTCCAAATGTAAGGAGATTTAAAAAAAAACCAAACACTTTCACACCTTTGCCGCAGTACATTGGGAGATTTTCATTTAATTCTATCCTACAAAATCTTTGTTGATAGTTGTACAACAGGGATGCAGCAATAAACCTCAAAAATATCTTGCCTTTTGCTGTTTCATGTTGTATTACAGAGTCTTTATGATGGGGGTAAGTTCTTCTGCTAGTTTGAACAGGAGAACTACAATCTCTATCAGTTCACTGTGAATTTTATGAATTATTACTACAAAAATAGTCTAACTGTATGGAGAACCTACAATTAGACACTGATGTACTAAAAATTAATCTACAGTTATTTGCACAAGTAGTTTTTAATATGAAAAATAATAGAAAAAATAATAGTTTTCAAAATCAGCTCCTTCGTAGTATTTATTTTAAGGTCAAACAAAAGCATATGAAGTCACTACAAAAATCTGAAATCATGACACATGCTTCAGTACCACAGTGTCAGTGAGCATGAATTCTTACTCTGAACGCATTTGACTGATTTATAGAGTGTCATTTTTCTTCCACAAAAGGAAGAACATTGCTTAGCCCACCAGAAGACAAAGACATTTCATAGTGTCATTGCCAATGAAATTTTTGAGCAGGTTGTATGTGAAGAGACTAGTGTATATCAAAAGACTCCCATAGGCTGTTGAAACTGTAAGACCTTAATGTCCTTGGCCTGCTTATGACTTACAGGAAGCATAAATATGGCTTGGGGATTAGGTACAGAGGCATAGCATGTGCAAATCTTAAATTGTCAATTAGATAGCATCATTGAATCAGTAGCAGAGACTCCAAGGGCATATTTGTCTGCAAAAGAAAGGATTAAAATAGACAGTCCCTACTGACTGTCCCGTGATTCATGACACTCGAGTAACCACATTTAAAAACTTTGATCATATCAAGTCCAGGCTTTACTTTTTGCTTAAGTGACTGAGACAAATACTGCCCAGAAAGTACCTTGTTAATAAATTGTTATTTTTAATGGCATTTACTTCCTCTTCTTTGATGGAGTTGAACTGTATATCACTAACCATAGCGAGAGGGGGAAGCTTCCACAATCTGCCTATCAATCACTGTAGGCCTTCTTTAAGGTATCCTTTGCAGTCTCCATGCAACACACAGATTTTGCATGCATGTAGAACTTTTATCAAGGAAAAAGGTTTAAAAATGCTCCTGAAGTCAATAAATACTTTCCAACTCACATATAGCTTGTAGTCTATAATGCAAGTCAGTGGGATTTTTCACTAGCACTGTCAAGTGAAAGATTTTTGCAAAGAAAAATAACAAAGATTTCCAGTCGATGTAGCATTTTTGGTATCAGAGAATAGCCTAGCTCCATTGCTGCATTTTGGGTCTATCTTTTTTTACTTTGAATAGTAAAGGTGGTGATCAACAAATTTATTTGCCAAAATAAACTAAAGAATGTTTTTCTGTGATAAGAAGGAAATGCTATGTTAAGAAGTAACATTTCTCTAATTTGAGTTAAAGGTGGCATATGATAGTCCTTTAAAATCATTGTAATTAATCTAGTATTGTTTTTTACTTGATTTTCTCTTTTTGTTTACGGTATTGAATTACTTTGGTCCAGGAGCGACAGTTATGCATGAACAACTGTTCTATGATGAATTATATACCTTAAAGTAAAGCATCTTTCTTGAATAACAGCAATACAATACAATGATTTATAGTCCTTCTCAGGGAAATAAAGGTGCAAAGATTAATGAAGGGGTTTTGAGTTCAACAAAATTTAAAACATATTTGGATGGTTCCTCATATAAATTCAACCCAGAAAGTTATGTGAGGTTTTCCACAAGAACAAAAGCCAATGTCAGCTAGCCCATGGTGATACATTTTTTTAAGTTGCTTTGTATCCAATTTCCACTTTATTCTTATTAAGATTAGTAATGGTAATCTTAAAAAACAAACAAACAAACAAAAAACCACCAACAAAACAACCAAAAAAATCCCCTCCCCCAAAAGAACCAAAAAATCAACAAACCACAAAGAGATGGTAGGAACATATTATAAGGCAATACTTTCTTTTAATTAGCTTTAATACTGTTAGTTTAAAAATGCATTAAGAACGACACACAGCTTCTCTGATGGACGAACATATGGACACATTCAGTACTCCCAGTGAATCCTTCTAATCTAAACCAAAGACTGCATGATAAAGGCAGAAAAAAAGGCAATCTATGGGTGTCAGTAAACACCTCTGTAAATCATCTGTCAAGATGACAAGCACACCAATCTAGATAGACTAGCATATCACAATGAACATAAGAACAAGCAAAAGTTGAGGTGACAAAAAAAAGTCCTGGAAATACCCGAGAGTGGAGAAGAGGAAGGTAGCTTAAAGATGTTCATCAAATGCTCAGAATAGAAGGTATGCCAAGTTTCATATGTAATCATGGATTAGGACGCAAAGTCATTTTGCTTTCAAAGATCCTATCATATTTACACAATTCTTCAACCTCCCAATTCTGGGTTTTTACATTGTTTTGTTTTTGAGGAGCTTTAGTTTCTCTTTGGCTATGACTGTGACTGCACTGTAGCGTAAGGGTACACGTGCTAAATTTAAACAAGTTAGCGTAGGTTAGTAATTGTCTAATCTGAGTGTAGCTACTGCTCCATGGACATCCACACAGTTCTACCAGGAACCTCTTTGGGAAGGTATGATTCCAGGCTATGATCTGATAACTTCTCCTGAGTATGTCAAAAAATCATAAAAAGCAAATATCCTCCAGCTCTTGTGCAAAGCACTGCTCCAGGCCACCTACATGTTGAGAAAGAGCTTAATCTGCAGCACAGATGCAATCTTCTGCTTTCGCATTCTTTCTTGTTTTATCAAACCCATGTATAAAAACTTTACTATTTGTTTCTTTTTTGTACAGTGACTATCAGAATAGGTAGGGTATGTAGGTTTCTTTCACAAATAAATAATGCCAAAGAAAATATGGAAAGAGCGGGAGGAAAGAAAAAGAAAGTAGGAAAAACAGTACACCAACAGACCAACAAAAATAGTCAAAAACTTGGAATTCACCTATCAAAGACATTAGAAATGCCATGTGTTTTCAGGTTTAAAAGAAAAGATCACTTTTACTTGATGTTTAATAATTTTGAAAAAATCATAGAATCATAAAATTGTTTCAATTCCTAGGGACCTTTAAAGATCACCTAGTCCAAGCCCCCTGCCATGGGCAGGGACATCTTTCACTAGATCAAATTGCTCAAAGCGCCATCTGACCCGACTTTGGACAGTGCCAAGGATGGGGCATCCACAGCTTCTCTAGGCAACCTGTTCCAGTGTCTTATCACCCTCATCATAAAAACTCTTTTAGTTTAAAACCATTGCCCCTTGTCTTGTTACTACAGACCTTGGTAAAAAGTCTCCCTCCATCTTTCTTATAAGCCCCCTTTATATACTGAAAGGCTGCAATAAGGTCTCCCCCAAGGCCTTCTCTTCTCTAGGCTGAACAATCCCAACTCTCTCAGTCTTTCTTCATAGCAGAGGTGTTCCAGCCCCCTGATCATTTTAATGGCCCTCCTCCAGACCCGCTCAAAAAGTTCTATGTTGTTCTTGTTCTGGGGACCCCAGAAGTGGACGCAGTACTCCAGGTGGGGTTTCACCAGAGCACAATAGAGGGGGAGAATCACCTCCCTTGACCTGCTGGCCACACTTCTTTTGGGCTGCAAGCACACATTGCCAGCTCATACCCAGTTTTTCATTCCCCAGTATCCCAAGTATCTGCAAGGCTGCTCTCAATCTATTCATCCCCCAGCCTGTATTGATATTGAGGATTGCCTTGACCAAGGTGCAGGACCTTGCACTTGATATTGTTGAACTTCATGATGTTAATGTTGATCCAGAGGCAGAAAGAAAGTAAAAATGCTTTCTCTTAGAATTTACAGTCCTTAAGCAAGCACACTGTCCATGGACAGTAAATTGAAACTCAGTGCCAATGACATCTGCACAGGTACCATCAGAGGGCAAAACATTCCAAAAATGTACAGACTTCAAAATGATTAGAAGAATTATGTTCCTTGAAATAATGAAATAGTACATTAGCTATAAGTAAAAATATGTGTGTGTGCTTGTCTATGTGTGTGTCTATCTATATGTGTACATGAGTACATATATCAACGTATAACTCACATGTATGAATATGTTTACATGCGCATCTCTGCAGATATATGCAGTCATATGTGTTCTTACACTGGGTGGGATGTCCTATCTTCATTCACAGACTGTAATACCGGACCTATTTTATAGGTCCACAGGTAGAAATCTCATGGCCTGGACTTAAGCCCTGGAACTTTACAGCAAGAGACAGTAGCGATCCTTCCTTTTGATTAATGTACATCATCTCAGTCCTAAAGCAGCACTCTTCATTTCTCATTTGACTCTAAAGGTGAGCAAAACTTGTATAATGTTCTCTATCTTTTTCACAGCAATCCATCTTTGACTAAAGCCAGGAGAAGGCCTGTAGATGTGTTTTAATTCTATGTGGGTCTGACAACTTTCGGATTGCCTGAGAAAGAGCAACTTGTCTTGCAGTCACTTGTGGCAGGACTATGCCCCAAATGAACTTGCCCCAGTAATCAGGGGTCACCTATACACAAAAATTTTTTACCTGTGGACCCTAACTAATCAAACCTTGTACAGTCAGATGGATTTGCTTGTCTGTAAATCTTTCCTCAGATTTGGTAATCTCCTAGTGGAGCAGACAGTCCCTAGACTGATGTGATAATATATAGACTGGCTTATCAGTCTGAATTCTAGCCAAGTGCCTGTTTGCGTGCACTTCACATCTTAAGTGTTTTATAGTAGATAGCAGTAAATTTCTTTTGGCATGTTAAAAAAAGTGCATGATTTCTGTAAGAAGGAGCCAGCTATAATGCATCTACCCCTGAGTACGGAAGCCATGTATATGTGAGTGTTGCTCCTGGTTGAAGGGGTAACTGCTTCATCTACAGATAGACATCTCTAGCCTTCCCCAGGAGAGGAACAGTCTCAGGCTAAGAAGCCAGTAGAAAAGGGAAGATGCAGGGCAGAAGCAATGGTACTGATGCCTGGAGAGAGCCTTAGGTGGGTCTAAGGAAGTGTCAAGGTCAGGCCCACAGACAGTAAATCATGAGCATAAGGCAGAACAAAAACTGTATCCCATTAATATATGTGTGATTAGTGGAGTGGGGAGATTAGGGGGCATGATAGTGCAGGAAAAAAGCATGGAGAACTGAAGCAGCCCTCCAGGAAGGACTGTCAGGTGGATTCTTGCTTTTACATATTATGAGTTTTCTGAAGCAGCGCTTTGACCATGTTTTGGAGGATGTTGGCAAGATGGTATATCTCTGCACGGTAGAAGGTTGCCTGAAGCAGGACACTGAGAGGATACTGTATGTATGCAGAGGGATTTTTGCACACGGGGAAGCAGGCTACTGACTTGGAAAAGAATTTTAGCATCAGATAACCACACTGGACAGCCACATGGTTGCATGGTATTCTGGAAGCAGCAGATGGAGTTGTTTTGTGGAGAGAAAATAGAGGGAAATGACCAAAGGAAGGAGGAGGAGAAAGAAGAGGGAAAGGTGAAGCCATGGCACCTGGTTTCATAGATAAAGTATTTTGGAAAGGGGGAGTTCACTGCTATGTGTGGATGGCTTTGTCTTTGATCCTTTTTTCCCAGGAAGCTTCACAGACTGCTGAAATACTCATCTTGTGGCCTATCTGGTGTTATCAGTGAGTTTAGAAACACACCCCAAGCAACAGCAAGTAAATGTTTGGCATGAAGTCAGCAACGACACTGTCATGTGCTCTGCTTGTCACTAAGCAGCTTACACAGGCCGTGCAGCTTACCTGAACTGTCTTACCTCCTGGGATAAACTAGACACTGAAAAAAAATATTAAATGGCCAATCTCTCACCCTACCTGCTTCTCTTTGGAGTCTACAGTTTCTAAATCTTACAGGCACAAACCAGTAGGAGTACTCAAGCAAGGTGAAGAATTTAGGTGCTGATGGGTCAGATCTCTTGCGTCAGGTAGTTTTACATGACGCAGACAAGAAAGGTTACCACTTAAAGTTAAAAAAGCCTGCTTTGTTATTCTGTAGAGCTTGTTGGGATTGCAGGCTTGCTTCAGGTTACTCCATTTTTGATACTGTGCGGGCAGGCCTGGTGAACTCTGGGACACTTTAAAATGGGTGCAAGAAGCCAATTCTGGATCATTCACACTGGAGGAATCTTCAAGAATGAATTTACCAGGTAGTGAAGACAAGCACTGACCACAAGTCAGTTTGCTATTCTGCAGCTTCTCTCTCACTCTCCTTTCCTTCTGTTTGACCAGGAGTGTTATTGCATACCTGAAATAATTTTCCTAACAAATGTTATCTTTTTCCTATGAAAAATTTCCCAGTGAGTTGGATTTAAGAAGGTTCAGACAATTTGTGATCAAGAAAGTAACATTAATTTCTACAGTTGAATCAAAGATTTTCTGAAAATATCTAAATCAGAAGTTGGGTATTGCTGATGGAGAAAGAATGAAAACAATAGACAAATCACTGGGAAACAGTGAAGCAACTGGCCTGAATATACGCAATATGTTATTTTGTTCTGGACTTTTATTTCTGCCGGAAAACATATCTCATTTATTACATTTCCAGTCTGTCATGCCCCACCTACGAGAAGGGGAGAGTAACTAAGGTCTGCAAATCCCCTCGGCGTGGATTAAGGTGAGATAATACTCAAGGTCCATACATGAACATCAACTTTAATGGAATGAACACTCTGTAAGCGTCAACCCTCTATGTACCAGTATGTCACATAAGCTAAGCAGCTTTATGAGAAGTTGAGGTAGGCCTTGAGTTACTTAGCAGCTTTAAGGGCAGGCAGAAAGAGAGAGAGAGGGGGGGGTGGGAGAGAGAGAGAGAGGGGGAAAGTGATAGAGGGATCACCAGTCCTGGATCCAGCATCAGACCTGCCAACAGAGCGTGTCGGTGTGGAGAGCGCCCCAGGAGGTTCATATGCGCCCCTATTTATTAGCCCCAGTCCAAGACTTCTGGAACCTTCTCTCACACCAGTTCCAGGAGTGGTTGAGACATTAGTCAGTCAAGGGAAGTGACACAGAAGCCAGCCCCTCCCTGTGGCTGGCTTCTGAAGCCTTCTCTCAGGGCACTGTCCGGGCTCACAGCACAGTCACTTGGGCCTCGTTCCTTACGCAGTCTGACTCCATCAACACTTCAGCATAGTTTGGTGTTTAAACATCAGGTGCTTAAAAAATTGGCACTTGAAAAATCCCACTTACATAAAATGACAGCTCTTCACCAACCTAGTGAGACTTTATCAGCAGGCAAGATACACCAAATTGGGCAGTGTTGGCAGCAGATGAGGAAAATTCATCAGTATTCAGGAACAAAATATGTCTAGCTACATACATTCTACAGTTGTTGTTTGTGCAGTTTTGAATGGTGTTAAAAGATGGTGCTTGAGTGATTAGGTATGTTATAAGCCTTACATTTAAATGTCACTTTTTTCCCAAATTTTGGGTTAAAATTACAGATACAAAAATGAAAGGGGCACAACTGAATGTTGTAATTGTCATTTAAGTCCTACCAGCCATTTACATGCACAATTATGTTTTTTCATGATTTATGCATGGCATCACACTTCTGGTGTATGTATATTAGCCATGCACAGACTGATGTGCAAAGAATTATTTGTATGTGCTTATTCTAATGGGAGATGTGAAACCTTAAATCTTTAATACACCTTCTTAAAAGACAGACGTTCACATTTTAAGATGCTGTTTTCTTCAGACAGAATGACAGTTTAAAATTCAGACATAACACATGATACATCTTATTTATTTTAATTTAAGCTCAGATTTACAGAGTCAGATGTTTAGGATTGTGCATTCAAATGACTGATGTAATTTTCAGATGTCAGTAAGAGCCAAAGATGTTCAGAGTCTCCTAAAACCATGCTCTGTTTGCAACCACATCTGGTTTTACATACTCTTGTTCAAAAAAAAAGGAATCAAATTAATAGAGGGCATTTGCTAAATAAAAAAAAAAAAAAAGTGCAGTATATAACTTTATGACTGCTTTGCACTACTTGAAAGCTGACCTAACCAAAGTCTTCCTGAGCCATGGTCACCAGCGGTGCCAAGATTATCATCATCCTGTGAATCATGAGGCACAAGTAGGAAAGACAGCTAACGGGAGAAAAAGGACAGAAGACTCCTTTCATTAATATAAAAATGTCATCTCTGGTACATATTTTCAGACATGTAATTCAGTACAATAATTTCTTGCAACCTATACCATCATGCATAAAATGACAGTCTTTCCCAATGATGCGCTAGTGTTTGCTCTGTTTCAATCCTGTTAAGTAAATGATGTCACTACTTCAAACAGTACTGGGCAATGAGATCACATTATTTAGGTTTCTGGATTAATATATCCTCTAAACAGGAAATTCCTTTTCTGAAAGCGTGTATAGTCTCTGTAATTGTGTGTATACATGCAAAGACTCAGTTTTTGAGTGTGTTGCGTACTTTTTTACGTTATTTTGTATGCACATATTGGAAACCCATAGGTTGAAACGATTCCTAGAAGGCCTTTTAAGCATACAGGTGTCTGATTTGTATGTGGAAGTATTAACAAAGAGGCACAAATGCACCAAAAAGCCAAAAAAAGCAAAAAGCTAAAAAAAATATTTGGGTATCTTCCTCAGGTCTTGTTATTTTTCCTTTTTTCTGATGTCTTATGTCTTGTGCTACCTCTTGCTAACTATTTTTCTGTGTATTCTTTTCCATTCTTTAAACCTTCCAAACCTTTGGTTTCCTCTACTGAAGAATTTGACAAGTACATCATCGTGTGTATGTTGCCTTATCTCTGTAAAATTGCACTAAGTCAGCATGTCATGTTTTAGAGAGGGTAATTAAACTGAATAATCCCTTAAAAGCTTTCCGGTAAGGCAATGTTTGTTAATATTGCTAATATAATGGAACTTCACTGTAGTTGCTTCAAATTAGTTGAATAGTTTTGAACCACACTTTGCTAAATCACTAATACCATATAAATATAATCAAAAGTATGCCTTATACACAGGTCAACAGGATTGGAGCCTAATCCCACCTCAGGATTTTATAGCAAAGATCTCTGCATATGTAGTCTCTTTTTAATGATAAATTCATATTCCCAGATAAGAATACAGTAACTGGAACCTACATGCAACTACTGTTCCATATTAGGATCTCTGGGAGAAAATTTCCTTAAACTGCTCAGTTTCATACTTCATTTAGTATTTATATTTTCATACCCTCACATAATATTGACTTTCATGTTGAAAACAGTGAAAGAGAATATTTGTGTTAAGGTATTTTTTAAAAAATAATTTTAAAAAATATATAAAGTATTCTTACTAATCTTATATTTCAGATTTTTATTAAACTTAAATTCATGTGTAAATTTGACCTGACAAAATCCCTATAAGTTCTTAGCTATCATCATCTGTAGAGTAATAGATTTTCTTTAGAGCTGTGACCCTTTAGTCTCAGCAGTAGTGCTCACACACTGCCTGTCTTGGTTGATTTCAGCTCCAAAATGTTAACTTGATTTTGCTAAAAGAATCAGGATAAGAAAAATATTTCTTAGTTGCTATAATCTCTTTTCAATGCACTGCTTATCTTGCCAATGGTATTTCAACACATATATCTGTTTTTTGGTTTGTTGGGTTTGTTTTGTTTTGTTTTGTTTTTAAGAAATAAAGTAGGATTGATTCCACTAGAAAAAATGCAAATTAAAAAAAGGATATCTGGTACCTGTCATTCAAGTTCATTGGTTTGCTAGTAATTAATCAATAAAGTATGTCACCTAAATTCCTTCAAGTTGAGCTTCTTAGTTACTGATAAGCAGTTTTACCTATTTATTCTTCACAATCATTTTCCTTTTTTTCATTGCTAGTCAGGAAAACACACAAAATAGCACCGTCCAAAAAATATTCATCAGCCCAATACCATCACATATTACTGAATTTACAGGTTTTTTTCTGGATATCTCAGCACCAAACCATCCTTTTATCAATGGATTTACCTATCTCAAATTCTACTTATTTCAATTTCTGTTTACTACTAAGTTACAGCATTCATGAGTCAGTGTCATTTATATGTAATCTGACATATTATTGTAATTAGTTATTGTTCTTGTTATCATTATCATCATTATTTTGAAGAAAAAGTACTTCAATTTGTTGTTTGGTATAAGTAACTTTCGTTCAGTGTAATTAACTTTAAAAAGTAATTTCACTGAGAACATCAAAATTGTCCTTTTTAAATTATAGGCTATGCAAAACAGTAGTCTGCATTTCACAAGGGAGAAACGATCCAAATTATATTTGTACAATGCAATTTTGGAAAATATCAAATATTCCAGTTTAGAATAGTTGAAAATCTGGCATCTTTTCCTTTCCTTATTTTATTTTTTTTCTTATTTTATATTTATTTTATTGCTTATTTTATTTTCCATCAAGTTCAATGAGATTCAAATAGGTTTCAGCAACATTTTATGGGGATTTAAAAAAAAGAAATACACTTTTGTGTTTTAATTTGATTTTCAAACAAAAGCAGCTTATCAAAGTGCATTATAAAACTCACGTCTTGCATTTTTCTGATTCTGGCAATATCTCATTGAGTTGAAGTCAGGAAAAAAGTCCACATGACAGTGAAGATGGCAGAGCTGGAACAGTTGTTATAGGATGTTTTTTGTACATTCTTAAGCTTTCCCAGCACCGCTGGGATGGACTGTACAGCCACATCTACTGATGTATTCTATTTTCTGCAACATTTTTGTTTCCATTCTTGTCTATGCCATTCATACCAGTCTCTAACACTAACTTGCAACAACTAAGGTGAATTAATTCTTTCTTTACTACAAATTTAATTACCTCTACTTTCCAAGAGAAAAATAGAGAATTATACCACTTATGTGGGGGATACAAATTACACGATAAAATTTAATTGTTTCCTCAGAGTGTAAGAGTAATACGTATGTCTAAAATTGTAGCAGAAAGTTCACTGAGCTCAATAGAAGAAAGAAAAAAAACATCTCTAGCAGTAGGTCTTCTTCCATAGTGAATGTAGCTGTAACCCCTTCTTACTGTTAATGATTCAGGATCAATTACCATATCACACTCAGGATCACACATATCACACCTTGCCATGAAGATTTTCATTTCTCCTTGATCCATACCTAGCCTCCCTACTATTCTGTCCACGAATTGGTAAGCACGCTGAGTCTCTGATCTGGCAATGTACTTCATCTTGTGCACAATTTTAAGCACCTGAAAAATTCTGTTGATTGCTGGACCCAGGCCACCTACAACTCACCAGAAGACTGTATAGTGATCAGGACACTGAATAATTACAAGGTGGTAGGGGCATAGCACACCTTTGATACTTTTCTCCTACATGACTTTTAGTGATTTACTTAAAGTATGCCTTAAATTTGTCCTCAAAACAATTAAACTTTTGCCAAATACATATTGTGACAATATGGTCTTTGAAGTGTGTGAGGTAGTGAAACACCAATATAATAGGGTCCACAGGGAAACTAGTAAGAAAACTGAACATTTCAATCAGGGTTAACTGAAATAGACCTTACATCATAGAGAACGGGTTTTTAAAACCTGTAGAATGCTTGAAAGAAATGAGTTAGGATAATAGCCTGGTCTCCAGTGAAAAGGTATTTATGCTTAAAAATGATGCAGAGAACTAAATGTTCCTACTTAGAACTGCCCCAGGGTAAGAACGCCTGTGAAACGTGAGCCACTATTAAAGCATGCCACTGCAGCAGCAATGTAGGGAAGAAATTTCCTTCATTTGCACAACAGTAATTTTACTGCAACAGCATGGAAGGACTAAAACCAGTGAACTGTAGTGGCAAAGTATTCAACAGATAGCTCTCTTTTCTCTCTCGATACATACAGATATACAAGTAGGTACAGGTCTACACATACAAACATGTTTATATAGATATATGTATGTTTGTATATGTAGATATGTATACATATGCATACATAGATACATGTATGTATCCATTTAGCTATTAGTTCCTTTTCCTAAGTCAGAATGATTATCAAATAAAATTGTATGGTTTTAATTCTTGCATGTTCTTAAATGTTCTCAATTACAGAAAATGATTCTTAAATTTCTACTTTCCATGGAAAATGTGCGTGGCACATTTTCACAGGGAATAACAAAAGAACGAGATGGCTTAACACACGTACTGACGAGAAATAAAATCTTTCCATCCAAATATATCACATGAGCCCCTTATAGGAATGCATTTTCTCTGATGCAAAGCAGTTCAGACAGCACTGGTCCTCTGTATCCACTTTTATCATGAAACAACATCACAATAACTAATGGAAAATTTAATCTGATCTGGGAGATTGAGGATATTAGCAGGAAGACTAAAAGCCTTAACTTAGAGGCACTGTCATAGCATTTCCTTATTGTTCGACTTTGTTTTACTTGCCACACGTATATGCACGTGTGTGCATGCTTGCATGCAGGCATTCATTGGTATAGATATGGATTTTGATAAACAATTCTTTGTTCCTTTTTTTTTGAGGTTTTCAGAAATTCTAGTTCTACTTCAGAAAGATTTTGAATGTGTGTTCTTCCTTCTAGTTTTACTCCTGAAAATGGAAAATTGTTATGGTCAATTCACTAGAACAACATTAAATATTGCTTTTTTCTATAATGTAATTCTATATAATAAATATTAATGTTACTTTTGAAACTGTGGACACCAAAGCTAATAAAAATGTGGGCACCAGTGCTAATAAAAAGATATCATTTGTATCACTAGTGTTAACAGTTTTTAAAAAAAAAAAATATGTGCATAATTTTTATAATGGCCAGTTTTAATTTTGTGCAGCAAATTCTAAAATATAACAGCTCAGCTTTGCTATAAGGCATTTATATAAGTTTTGGTCCCTGACTCCTTGAAATTTTAACTTCTTCTTGGCTTAAACACCACAGTTTGGCCCACCAAACCACCAACTCTTAGTTAAAAAACAGAGACAATTATCCCTTGCTGCAACAGCTCTTTTCCTCTCTGAGTGCTGAAGAAGCATTGATGTGTGGCAGGGCAGGGACTGGTGGAGGCGTGGAGAGGACCTCAAGGTATCAGCAAAGGCCCGTGAGAGGGGCAGGAGCTGAGGGGCCAAGATCTGCAGACCCACCACCTTGTGCATGAGGCTGTGCCTGTGATTTAGGGATCACTGGCAAGAAGGAAAGTGGTCTCAGGCCTGGCTGCCTGCTGTCAGCGTTGAAGATTTGACCAGAGTAATTAATCAATTTTTTTTCAATTTGGGGTGGATGAGGAGCTTAAAGAGCTGACAAGGTGACTCTTGATTCATCACACAGCACAAAGGTTGGGCACAAACCCACTCACTGCTCCAGGGATGGGACTGGACTGAGTAGAGCCGGGCGGCAGGAGGCATGGCTCAGATTTACAGGCAGTTCACAGTGAAATTTCAGTCTTGTCGGTAAGTGTAAAGTAAAGGAGGGAAATGAAGGGTTGTATCTTTTGTTTTCCCCTCGAGTGATGTCAGGCTTTCCATTTCCACTGCACCCATTAAGTTGTCATATGCAATGTGGACTTGAATTTTTTTCCTTGCAATTCATTCACTCTACAAAAGAATAAGTTTTCTTTTCAGAGAATGGATGACTATCAGCAGAAGGAAGTTGTTGATGAGGGGTGGGGAAAAAAAGTCCTAAATAAATATTTGCAAGCATTATTGTTCACAGAAGTGACTGGTTTTCTGTGACAACTCCAAAATTCTTTTCAGTAGCTTTTCACAAACTGTACGTTGCAAAATATAACAGTGATTTTTGTTCTCCAAGAAAGTTCACATATAATGAGAGTTTCTGAGTTGTTCTCATGCTGTTTTCATATGGCATTTCTTATCAGAAATGGTCTCAGTCAATCATCTGGAAATCTCTAGATCTAGAGGATCTAGAAAAAATTTTTTTCCTCTTTAACAAATTTCTCATTATGATAAAAATGTGATTTACATGACTGGTCACATGAGCCAGCATGTGTCCTTGCAGCAAAGAAGGCTAACGGTGTCCTTGGCTGCATTAGGAGGAGTGTTGCCAGCAGTTTGAGGGAGGTGATCCTTCCCCTCTACTCAGCCCTGGTGAGGCCACACCTGGAGTACTATGTCCAGTTCTGGGCCCCCCAGTACAAGGGAGTCATGGACATACTGGAGAGAGTTCAGTGAAGGGCTACAAAAACGATGAAGGGGCTGGAGAGTTTCTCCTAAGAGGAAAGGCTGAGAGAGCTGGGACTGTTCAGCCTGGAGAAGAGGACGATCAGGAGGAACTTGTCAATGTATATAAACACCTGAAGGGAGGGTGCAAAGATGATAGAGCCAGGCTTTTGTCAGTGATGCCCAGTGACAGAATCAGAGGCAATGGGCACAAACTGAAACACAGGAGGTTCCCTGTGAACATCAGGAAATATTTTTTCACTGTGAGGGTGACCGAGCACTGGCACAGGTTGCCCAGACAGGTGGTGGAATCTCCATCCTTGGAGATACTGAAAAGTCATCTGGACATGGTCCTAGGCCCTGCTTGGGTAGGGGAGTTGGACCAGATGAACTCCAGAGGTCCATTCAAGCCTCAACCATTCTGTGATCACATCATAAATAACCAAAGATATGAGTGGCATTAATAGTTTTAAAATACAGTATAGCAATGAAACATAACTGCATGAAAGTTATTTAGTAGATTTTTTTCTGAATAACAAAGTCTTCTAAAAGTTGAAGCATACTTATAGAAAGCATACAAAGAGATTAGGTTCCAACTTAATTTCTTATATTTCTTGCTTTAAACAATTTAGCTGTGTGTATGTTTGACAGAAGTACAAAGCATGACCAAAGATATCTTCCTGCAACTTATGGAAGGCTTTCAGGTCTCGCTAAAGACTTCAGGAGATGAGGGCACTGAACTGCTTGTAGGATCAATTTGAAATCAATGTAACTCTATTCTGTGAGAATGACTCAAAATCCTTCAGTCAAGTATATTAAGTCAGTAATTACGTATCTCAAATAAGCAGTAAAGTATGTATCTGAATGTAGACCTTCCTTAAAAAATATTCTTGGTGATTGTGCATATTTGACTGAGCTAGCCATTATTTGGGACATCCTGTAGGAAACTGTCATACCTAACACTGGTATGGTATGTGGAATGGGTTTCTAAACATCTTAGTTTCCAGTTTGCATTAATTTTATGTTGTGCATGTGTTTTCCACAAATTTAAGCATTGGTTTGGTTTTCTGCATGTTCTTTTCTAGGCACATGGAGGAAATATCTGGAGGAAGAGGCTCTTTCTTGAAAGGCAAAAAGAGCAAAAATGCTGCTAAGTGATTAAGTTTGATGTTCAACTTCCCTCCTAGAAAAAAATATTGTTCCAGCAAAGCAAAGCTTGCAGACCTTAGAAGTATTATTTAAAATAAAATGTCTTTATGCTGGCAATAACATGAGATATTTTATTTTGAAAAAAGATTGTAGAAAAATAACTTTGAACTTTTTGGCAGTGGAAGTACCATGTCACCTTTATCTTTTCAGTGAACTGATGGTCTTGGTGAGCAGAGAAAAAAATCCAAATATAGATATGTGCCATTTCAGGCATACCCTTTTGATTATAAGGGGATTTCCCCTTAATCATTATAAAGAATCCAAAAGGAGAACATGATTAAACAAAACATCAGTGGCAGGAGCAAGTTATGGCCCTGTAAGTATTCCAACCAATTGCTAAGCAATTCCGAATTCAAAGTTGCAGCTGTGGCAATGTTCACAAGCAACAGGAGTAATAGTAGTACGGATACTCTCATTCTGATATTCTACAAGTTTTGCATCTGTGCCATCTATGTGATAGAATTTGTCTCCTGGTTACACGGTAAAAATTTGGAGAAACTGCTCTGACTTCAGTTGATATTTACATCAGTGTAACTGAAATAACAAAATTAGCTTTTAACAATTAATACGTGTTGACAGAAAGGCGGGAAAAGCAAGTTTCTGTTCTCTAGTTCATAGCAGTAAAGTGCTGCTTGTTGTAATTTTTCCAAAATATAAATCAACTCTCCAATTAATAAAATATGTCCAATGCATATTTGCCTTTGGCTCAGTATCTTTATCAGTCACATAAGATAAAACCATGACTCAGAAAGCACGGATCACCAGTGACCATTTAAATCAAATTGTTCTGAAATTGGCTATACCAAACCATACAAATGAAAATCTGGATCAGTCAGGCGATAAGTTATTATTTATAACCTCATTTATTTGTTTACAGTCCTGAATAAAAAAATAGTTACCTCCAGAGTGTGGAAACTCAGAGCTATTTCCAGAGCAGACTGAAAAAGTGATCTTGAATCTAGTGGACTTAACCCTTTAAAGAAAGTTTGTTTCATTATGAATGAAAAAAAAAAAAAATCTCTTGATGTACTTCTCTAATTAACCTCCAGATAACCCTGGGTGATACTTAGTTTAATAGATTTATGGGTCAATCAAATACCAGTATCTGGTTGGAGTATGGGCTTGTTTTCTGAGGGAAAGCATTTTACTAAAGGACAAAAAATTTGCATAATCAGCTTGACAGAGGATGGAGGTCAAAGACATTTTGTACTTCTTACTGCCACTCTTAAAGACACGGATATTCTGCATAGTGAAGAGGGAACAATCTTTCTCAGTCCAGCCCTTGATTTAATTGACTGGTGGACCTTGAATTTTTGGTTCAGGGAATTAACTAGAATTCATCTAGTCTGCACAAGAAATTCTAATTTGAAGTCAACCTGGTTGTCACAAGTGTTAGGGGAGAGGAGCTGACAAAAGCCGAACAAGCTGCACAGGTGGTATGGTAGTTCGTGACATCAGGCTTGGATGTAGTAAAAATCCAGGCAGTTTTTAGAGCTGGGTCAGATTTCTGAGGTTACCAAACTTTTGCTTAGCACAACTATAGGGCAAAATTGTACAGACAGAGGGAAAACAAAAGTCTTCTTTAGCTTGCCTAAGTTTTTGGTGATCCCTGACACTCAAATCTTGTGGTCACCTCCAGGACTTCTCCCACTGCCACTGGTGGGCACTTACTCTTTAAATCCACAAATAACATGTTATTATAAAATGGGAAGAGCATAGGAAGAATTTGCATTGTAATTATCTTTTTATTCTGTGAAAATTAACTTTCCAAGTGCGTTGCAGAGTAGTTTTGCCCTCCAAAGAAACTGAAAATAACCCTTTTAGATGTGGTCATGGTGGACAATAGCTGACAGTTGTTGCAGAAACAGTAATAGCACCCTTGTGTAAATACACAACAATACAATCTTTAATTTCATAATTGCATACTATTTTTCCTTGCCTCATTCAGTGTTCAGTGCTCACTTATTAAACCCCTATTGCAATTATTTTTTTTATCATCTTCATTCAGTATGGCCCTGGGCATATTTACTACACTACTGTGTTATATATTGAATTATTGATTTCCTAACAAGTATTTCTATAAAATTCATTGCTAAAGTATGTAAGCGCAAGTATTATTAATTATAAAAGATATAGGAAATATTAATTAATTTATCTTCTCAAGTCCTTGCATACCTCCTGTTTTACATGCAGACTACATCTACATTTTTTAGCCTAGGAGCAATCACAGGCTCAAATATGACATTGCCACACTGCCCAGTCTAGGAAGCCTGTAGCTGGGGTATATACATATCCCATGGTGCTTTGCCTTGCTAAACCTTTCTGTAAAAATTCTCCACTGATTTTCCTGTCTTCCATGACATATTGCTGCAAGACATTCTGGGATATACAGGAGCAGCTTTCATGGTGAGTAGAAATATCTACGATCATACTGATGCATTTACACAGCTGTTAGTGGCATATTTTGTCCTAGCGTAAAGGGTAGACTTTGGACACTTCATATCATATAGTATCTCATATCATCAGAGCATTGTACTACTGATATCAGCTGCTGCAAGCACTCAGACCTTGCAAATTACAGACCTTGGGCTCAAATGAGGAGCCCACAAAAAGAAAAACTACAAGTTGTGGCCCCCTGTGAAAGGGTTGAGCTTAAATGAAATGCCAGATGTCACAAAGAAAACTCTAGACAAAGGGAAAACAGTCTCCAGAACAATGCTCACATGTCTAAGTGTAACTCTTTCTGTTTCCTATAACTCCTATGGCATTGAATGCCTTCAAGTTTTGTTAAGGACCTGAATTAAAACATTTTTAGGTGAAGCCAGTTGTTATTGGAAGACAGATTGCTGAGTCAGAAATACATATTCAAGAACATTTCAATAAGCAGCAAACATATCAGTCTAAATTAGAGTGACTTAGATAAGTAACTCCTATTGTTTCCTTAACAGTATGTTAGTCATGGCTGAATATGCACCCTTTAGCAGTGATAACTGTGTACATATTCTTGCAGTAGTATCTTTGTAAGCTTTGGAAAGCTGCAGAAGCAATGCAGAGAGTAGTGTCAACTATTTTAAGCATGCAAACAGGATTAACTTTCACCATTCAAAGTCAAGGTATTTACTGGACTATTGACTATGAGATTGTAAGAGAGAAAAAGAGAGAAAGATAGGTCATATTAGGGGGCCAACTTCACCTAATATGATGAACTAGGAAAAGATCTTTCTTATTTCTCATACTCCTCATATAAGGTGTCTGCACACGCTTTTTATAAAGGGTTGTTTTCTTTTGCTTTGTTTTTCCAAATGGAAATATTTGCACTTGCAGTAAGTTGTACAAGTGAAGTGAGTTTGGGAAGCTGTGGGTCTATTGGGGAGGACTTATATATTGGATATGTATCTGATAAACAGGCAGTCTGTATCATAAGCTGCATAGGTTCAAAGTTTCTTGGAAGTACCACATACCTACACAGACTCTGCAGAATTATTTCTGCACATGCACAGCAGTTTACAGCATCCCAAATAGATCAACCCTGTTGCATATGTGTAAACCACCTGTGATGCACATGGATCTGATGCTTCTCTTGAGACAACAGGTCTGGCAGCCATAGCTTCATTTTGAAAGACCTTGTTTTTAGAGTACGTAATCTCCCGACATCCTCCCTCCACCATAATACTTTTGATAATGAACTATTTAAGTACGCATTTTTTCTTACTATGGTAACAATCCTAAACTGATAGATACTTGTTTTACTTTGTAATAGATATACAATCTCTCTCAAGAATTCTGCAACTAGGGATGCGATTTTTTGTACTGTATGTCACAGCTTTCCAAGCCACAAAACCTTTACCAAGACTTTTTTTTTCATCTTAATGTTTTATTTTGCTTATGACATGTCATTTGAACACCAAATGTGAGTTTACCTAATTGAAGTCCTTCCGCTTCTCACATAATTAATTTCCTTTTTTTTTTTTTCTATTATCCCATGCATGGCATTATGAAGAATGTGTCCTTTTAAGTTATAAATAGTAACTTTATCTTGAATTACACCCATTATATGCAGCATATTACCAAAAATATTGTCAGCAGTAAAAAATATTGGGATGAATGAAATCAAATTATTGGATCATGAAATCGGTATTCCTAAAACAGCCACTGAGTTACCTCATGGGCCAGTGAGCTGTGGTCTCTGTCCCTGTTTGCTGATTGTTTTGGAGCTTACAGGCAAAAATTACAGTAAGTTTTTCCTCATTTGTGAATTGAAAGATAATCCATACATGTCCTGGAGAACACTCCCTCTGTTGTTAGTACAACATGAATTTACTATCAGAGTTGCATAGTGCCTTTTCACACTTTCTGAGATGCTAGGGATTAAAACAGAAGTTCACTTCCTTCCCAGCATGCATAGTTTTCCTTCTATCTTCTCAAAAAGCAAAAAATGCAGGCTTGTCTGTCTGTCCAATTCAAATTATTTTTGTCACTCTGTTTTTGGAGCTTTGCATTTGCCTTTCAGTACCCTGCCTCCGTCATGGAAAAAGATGAGCAGAGGAATAACTACTTATTTTCAAGAAGTATCTTCCTAACATACCTAAAATCATTAGTGAAACAGCAATTGCCAACCTTTTTGACCCTCTAAGATATATTTCAACATTTTCGTTCTGTGGAGAGCCACTGGATAAATCCACATTCCTCAAAGATCAAAAAGAATGTTTGTTTGCACAGGGTTTGGGTGAAAGGAGAGGAGGGCATGACTGTGCCTTCATGAACTGTTCAGAAACAGGAACTGCTTCACAGGGATATGGATTTTATTTGGGTGAAAAACCGAGTCTTAATACACTGATATTTGTATAGCTTAAGACCCCTGGGCTTGGTATCCATATGACAAGAAATGTTCTTGAGAAAATATTATTTGTTTTATTAGCCCACTGAGTGTGGTGATTTTCAGATTTCTTTGCATGAGCTTAAGATCTTACAAATTTTCTTCTGGTGTCTATAGAATGTCCCCTTCACTTTACTGATAGTGTCTCAAATCCAACATCTGGTGACAATCAGAGGAGGGGTAGTATAATTAGATCCTGAAAGCTCGTGTATATTACTTGCATCCTGTTAATATAATAAAAGCTCATACCTTCAACCTTTTGTCATAGATTTATTTCTAATACTTAAAGTTAAAGCTTCCAGAGTGATAAATTATGAAACAACCATAGTTCATAAATTGAGCTTTCCTGCAAAGCTGCTTACAAATAGGAAGTCAAACTGTCCCAAATTAAATCATACTTTCTATTATGTGATTGTATTGGCTATTACTTTAAAGTAAAAGTAAAAGTAATTATAGGAAAGAAATTAGAAAATTTCTCATTTTCTAAATAAAGTAATTGCCATTACTTTCTATGAGGGGAAAAAAAACCCTAAACTGCAGCCTATGAAGTTGGATTTTCACAAGAATGATTTGAATGTTGCCTTTGGTGGAAAAAAAGGTAGAATTCATTGCGGTTTTGCATTCTTGATTCTTACATATCTCAGTTTAGGTTTGCAATTTTTCTTCTTTTCTTTTTTTTTTTTCTTTTTGTTTTTAACAAAAGCTCTTTAAAAAAAGCTTCATTATTAAATATTTCATTACCCTGACCTTTTTACTAGAAACATTTGGGCACAGATCTCCTACAAATAGGTTAGAGGGAGATAAATCACTCTCCTTGGCACTTCCCATGGTTTGCCAACTTTGCTAGCCAGCTTCTGCAGATGCCCTTCCTGGCATCAAAACCCAGGAGCCTGCAGGAAACAAAAAAATGCCAGATTTCTCCTGATGGCCAGGAAGGGTTTGTTTGCTGTAGGAGAACGCTGTGTGCTTTGATAAATGCTACTGTGCTGAATCAGCATGGTGGGCAGTTTAACTTTGTGACCTTCTTGAAGTTGACGGTTTCCCCCATAGACTGTATTTGACATAGCCTATAACATAGACTGTCAAAACTACTAAAGTAAAAGAGAGCTGTATTTATTTTACTGTTAAGTCATCCTTCCTCTGTGCAGATTTCAGGTGTCTTGGCATTTTCCTGGTCAATTTCATATGCTTTATTGTTTCCATCAGCTGTATGCAGGGTTTTTTTTTATTTGAGGGAGTGCATTCTTTGCACAGCCCCATTCTGTCACCCTGACATTTCACGTATGCCTTTAGTGTCTGTGCCTAGTTTCTAGAAATGATTCAGAACAATTTTGTAGTCTCTTGCAACCTAAACATTGCATTTACTATATTTGGAGACACAGGGGCAGCTTTCGTTTTAAGGAATTGTTTTCAGAGCAGTATTATGCACATTAAAAAATAAAAGCAAAATGCAATCTACCTACATTTGGGGGGGGGGGGGGGGGGGGGCCACCCCCACCCA
>NW_008825162.1:3124091-3138642 GCF_000699105.1 Pygoscelis adeliae
GCACCACACACCCCCCAAAAAACTCAAAACTAAAACAAACCAACCTTCTCTTACTGCTGCCAATGCAACTTCTGAGGACTACTTTTAGAGGGATTTAAAATCTCACAGGTAGGTTTCTAAGCTTGAAAGCTCTCTCAGAGCTTCTCAGTAGGGTAGGTGCAATCAAATCCTCACCTGAGAATGAGGACAAAATCCTTAGGACAACAGCACATTATTTTTTGAGACAGAGGTTTACAGAAGGCTGTGGTTAGTTAAAACAAGTGTCTTTTTCATCCCTCCTATCTCAGTCCCCAGTGCATTCTGACTCTTTTCTCACTAACAATAGCGGATTCAGGGTAAGTATTTTTACATTAACTATTGCTCAGTGTTTCCACAGGCACTGGAAATACTGTTTTGCCTTCCACTGGCACAACAGGCCTTTTGCTGCCCCCAGCAGCCTTCTGACTCAAATAGCTGCCCGCTTTCTAGTGCCTAAGGCCAGCCCTAAGACATGCTGTTTTCCTCAGTCAGCCACTGTTTGTAGAGTGGATAGTGGTATATTAAACAGTGCACTGAGATCATCTGAGCTAGGAGAATAAAAAAAACCTTGAAGCAGTATGTTCTGATCACTGTCAGTATTTGAAGCAGGGGATGATCAGACTAAAACCACTACATTAAGGGGAACATACCTTTTCAGTTTTGTTATCTCATTACCAAATACAGCAAATGCTTTTCATGATAAATGAAAACATGTTTACTCTAAAATAAGCACCTTTTCATATATTGGTTTTGAGGTTTCTTGCCCCAAAACAGAGAACACAGAGTTAAATTTATTCTAGGATATAAGGGTTATAAATGAACCAGGATAGATAGCTATAGCAGAGACTATCCTGTGTTCAGCGTCTTCAGGCACCAGGCCTGCAAGGACAGCTTAAGTTTTCCAAAGAGCACTGTTCAGCACCTCTGTGCTTACCTGAATTTAACACCAAAAAATTTCTTCTGTATTCATTGTAAATGTATAATCTCATAATCTGTATGTTACCTTGTAAAACTAACAAATACCTCTGCTTCACCTTCTGCTTTTCCCCTGCCTTTTCCCCTCCTCCCAGCATACAGTCATTTATTGCATCTTAAATTGACTTAATCACTTAACAGGTCCCAGATATATTTTTATCTTGGTAATCTGCATCTACTAGACCATCATGTCATGATACTTCTTTCCCAACATAAAGATGGAGGGAACTAATATGTAAATTTTCCAATCCTTTTTTAATAATTTATTTTAAAAAGAACAATATGACAATTAACACAAGAAGAAAATATCAGAAGAAAGGCTGACAAAATCACTTTTTACTACATGCTCCCATGCACAGGATAGTTTAATGCATAATATTAGCCAGTGTTGGCACCCCAATGCTGAGAAGACTGTGTGTTGAGCAAAGGATTTCTGAAATCCAGAAGGAATTTCATCAACATTCAAAACTGATAAACAGACAACGACTGCCATAAAATCCATACGCAATGTAGATATTGTCTTTTGAACCCCTTCCCCCAATATAATCTAGTTTGATTTCATTGAAGGAAAATGACAGACATTGACGCTCTGTCATAAATAAAGAGCACTTTTATTTGTAGCAGAGTAATATGCCAAACCAAGGACTGGTGGTCTGACAGTAGCGTATGCATGTCTTTATTTATGCAAATACTGTGTTTATCTGTGCACTGGAACGTACATATGATACAAAGTACATAACATTTATACACTAGTCTGATAAATAACAAATAACCTTATAATCTCTCATAAACTCTTACTAATGGTGGAACACTTCTGTCATTGGTTTTGTGTTATCTGAATGTGTGCCTATGTGCAAGGGAATTTCTGTATGTACACCACATACTCACCAATGAATTCTACCATTGTGAAGAGAGCTCAAAACTCTATGGCACCAATAGCAATACATCCCAACTGTTGCTGCATCTATATGTTAGCCTGTGGGGGCTCCATCACAAAGGTGGAAACCACCAGGATAGGAAGTACAGTGGCTTCACAAGCTGCACTGAACCTCCAGGAGTGGAGAAAGCCCAGTAGCCATCCTTTAGTTCTCGTTGCTGCCTTCCCATGGTGCCACACATCCTGCAGCAGGGCAGCACCGCAGCCCCCACTACTGAGTGTTAGCTATGGTATTCTGCACATTGCCTGGCTCACTACAGAGTAAGTAAGGCACTTTATCAAGCAAGGAGTAACTTAAGCTGAGCATGTGAAATTGTTCGCAAAGAAGAGAAGGGCTGATACATATTCACACCACAAACCATGGTATACCAGAATTACATTTAACTGTAAAGGAACCTAAATTCTTTATGATGAGAAAATACAGAGGAAGGAACCCAAACAGCCTTAATTCTAGCTCCACTTCTTATATGAAAATTAATCTTCAAAAATCAGAGGTCTTGGAATTACAAAATCATTGAAAGGATAGTCATAATCAGATGCCATTTAGCGTTTTCTATCCAATATATTATTATGGCAAGAAGGAGAACAGCTACGTGAGGTGATGATATGAAGCATATTAAGGTGTGTGGAAGGGTGCACAGGTAGTCTCAGGCACAATGCAAAATGGGGGAGCAAAGAGACAAAGATGGGAAAGAAACAGAGCATCCTTATGCTGTCATTTATTGTCTCACCTAGCCCAGAGAGTGCAGCATACTGTGATCTTGTCTTGCAATGCAGGATTCTGGTCAAACTTTAAACATCCTCATTTGCTCTCACCTTTCTTATATGTATATACGGAGAATATACAGAAAAATATATGTATGTGTAAAGAGGAACAACTTTGAAGCTTTCCTCCTATTACTATTAAAATGGTGAAATATCTTCAGTAGGATTTCTTGTTTTACATTTTTGTGACGTTTGTATCTTTCTTATTTTTTATTCACCTTACAGAGCTTCTTGTAACAATGGATGCTACGTGCCTACTGCCAATATGTGGCAGACAGCCTGATTTGACTATATTTTCCTGTAGCTTAGTGTTCAGTTCTGTGAGATAAGAACACTCTAAAAACTTTTTTCAGACACTGAGTATTAGTAATACTCTTTACCACATAGGTGGCACACTATACCTCTCAGGAACACAGCCTTTCTCACTACTTCTCTAAAATCAAAGAAAACTGTCTATTGTGCTGTGGAAGTACAGTAGGTTTGCAAAAGAAAGATGGGATCCAGGATATCTAATGTGGGAAAATCTTTTTTCCTACCATTGCTTTCTTTGTCTTGCACCATTGCAGTTTTTTATTGCAAGGGACTAATGTTTTTATTCTCTGGGGAAAGCAGTGTAGCTTTCCCAGACACCCCCACCCCCACCCCCCCCCCCCCCCCCGGCCTTTGACCCCCCAGGGGCCGCTACGATTTCCCCAAAGGATTTCCAAAGACAGAATGGGTGTATGACTTGACAGAGAAGATACGCAAAGTACTTGTGTCATATACACTTTGTTCTCCTTTACCTTACAGTTCAGATTGTTGTAAAAATCAAAATTATTCAGGGCATAATAACTGGATGAAACTTGCTTTCATACATGAAGCTGACAACAGCATGCAATATGCAATTGCATACGATAACTGCATACATAAAAAAGAACAACTTTACAGACAGCAAAATTGCCCCCTTCTGGGTCAGTGATAGCCATAGTGAATGGTGTTACATTTATCTGATATTCACAGTAATTTGGTAACTGCCTCTTTACAACAAAAAAATGCCTTTCTTTCAACAGGTTTTTTTACTATAAGTGGCCATTCTAATGTAACTGCCATTGATCATTACATCACATTATCATTGAGTGATTACTCTGTAAATTTTAGGCAACATAGTTGTTACCTTCAGCTCCACTATTTGCATACAATGCATAGTTGATGAATAAAGTTAAATTTTCTGAAGAACAACAACTAGCCATACTGTCAGTTATTTCTTTTCTCAGCATCACATGCAGAGACAAACTGATTTGGATGTTATCTTCTCTAGACATATTCCTATGCCGTTTCAGTCTTGCAAATCTTTACTAACTAACAGGTATGTGCATTTAAAGACATCTGAAGATTTTGCAGATAAAACCACTTACAGAAGAAAAAGACATTTGCTTTGGGAAAACACTTGGTAAAACACTGATTCTCCTCACATAGATTCATTCCATTCATTTGGTCTGAATTCCATTGTTTCATAGCCTTTTACCTGGGTGGAAATACGTATTTGTGACTTGATACAGTAGATAAGATATGGAGTCAAAAAGATACAGTAATAAAGGAAACCTGAGGGACAACTATTAACTTGTTCAGATACTGGCTCCGGAAAGCAGGCAAAGGGTTAGTAAATATCACACTTGAGGAGAACATGAGAATGATTCAGAACACATTAGATCAACCATGTTGTGTGTAAGTAATTTAGAACTCAATATGTCAAAGTACAGAAACCTTGTGGCTTTTAAAGAGTGGTGCTGGAGTAAATTTGCATTCTATTATTTCCATATTATGTCCCCTAGGTTAGTAATTACCACATAAAGCAATTCCAGATGAGTTATGTTTGTGAAAACACGCATACGTGGCTGCTGCTCGCAGCAACAGCCTTATACCTGTCCAGCTAGACACATACCAAGTACTTCAACATGATATTAAATTGTTTATGTCTCTAACAAATGTCAAAAAATGAACACTATCAGGCTGAAACACTGGACTTTGTTTTCATAAAGACCTGATACGACAAACATCACCGAGATCCCATTAAGCTCCACTATCGAATAAAGAGTTGCACTTAATCTTGTCCACGGGCAGAGCAGACAAATATAGCTTTCGAGGTGCACAGTGTGCTGCTGCTGCCCCCTTAAGACAAGTAAACATAAATAATTGTATGTGTGCTGTAGTTTACATTTTCTCAAAGATTTTTCTCTACAAGCTATTAAAGAGAGATTATAATAAAACGCTTGCCTTGTGTAAGCTGACACAACAATAAATCCAGTCTATTACAAGACCTATGAAAAACTAAGGTTTAGTTTAAGGACCTCAGAGAATATGACAACCAGAAATTTTTTTGCCAATTCATATGGGAAGCTTTAAGACAACAAGGCACAAACTGTGAAAACAAAGATATAGTTAATACTACTAAAACTTGCAGAAGAGCTATTAGCAGGGAGAAAAAAGGTTCAGTCCCTACCCATGCACTTTAGGATGACGTACAGCTTAGTAACCTAGGTAGGCCATGAGATGATTATGTGAAATCTATAGCAAGGATGAGTTATTATCACTTTCCATTCCTTTAACCTTTGTCAAGAGACCTGATTAATGTTTGGTCATTTGCTCCTCTCCTTAAATTTTGTCTAAGCCTTGGATATTAGAATTTTAATGGCTGCTTATAGATGTCCTTTGCAGCTGAATTGCATAGGGTAATATTTTGACCTAGACTGATGTTCTCCATTTTCACTTGGGTGTTCACCTCTGCATCTTTGAATCAAGTTTGGCCAGACACAGCAGGGAAAGCAGAAAAGTGAACTCACTAAGTATAAAAGGATGAGGTTTTGTCTTCTTGCTCTCTGTTCAAAAACTTAATATCTCAAGGCCACAGAGGCACAGTGGGGTCTAAATAAGTGTAATTACTGAACATATGAAAACTGTAGGGCCTGCTGCTTTCAATAGTTTCTGGTGACTTCTAAATTATAGAACAAAATGTGTGCTCCAATTGAAAAATGAGTACACCCAATTAAAAAATACTACCCTATTGCAGGGTAGCATGGCACTAACCTCCCATACAGGTTTGAAGAAATTTTCAGATGCTAGTCCTTTTTGTATCACGCTTAACTGTGCGTGCAGGTGTCACACTAAGAAAGACAATCTACCCCTGATCATGAAAGCATTCAAGTACTAATGCACATTTTTAAGTAGGGACAGAGAATATGAGATCATATGCTTTCATAATAGAAAGAAAGAGATAGTGTGGTACAACCCCAACATAAAAAGATTCTGCTTAGGGAGAATTAGCACTGACAATTACACCTATTTATTCTTGCCGGGTATGGCATGTCAGGTATACTGTAAATTCAGACTACAAAGGAAGAACCATTCTGTTGCTAATTGTCCTCCAGCAACTTATTAAAATAATTGAAATACTGTTCCTTTTCCTACTGTGTGGCAGAAATACAAGACTTCTGGAGAGTCTTTTCTTAGAATTAATAAGTCATAAAAGGTTTGACTAAACATTTCCCAGATTGTTGTTCAGACAAGTAAAGTAACTGAAATCTACTGTGTGTAGTGAAATCTAGTGGACATGAACAAATGAAAGGAAAATATCTCTGTGAATAATTGTTAAGATTCAAAAGGATTACCAAGATCAGAATGGCCACAACAGCACCAGTGTTTTCTGGAAAAATAACCAGAATGATGATCTGAAAAGGCTATGAAAGTCACCTGAAAGCTGTGTTTCTCCATATAATTTGGTTGTTTAAGAAAAGATATATAGTCTCCATTCTACCTTTATGCAACAATCTTTAGATCATGACTGCAACAGCACTATTGCTACAATTATTTAAAGCTGCTAATTAAAGAGCAAATACAAACCCACACCTGTTGTTTGTCTGTTGAGCACAAAAAAGATTTTTGTTTGTTTATTTAATACTCCTTCTCTCAACATTCAGTGTATTTGTTAGAGTCAATCATAACTCCAAATGCAAAGCCTGTGGCCAGAGTGGAATTCTTCATGTGCTGAAATATTCTAAATGTATTTGCTGGAGCAAAATCACAGCATGTAAATCAGCTCTTGAGGACCCCAAATATGTAACAATACTACAAACTGAAAATTTTGATACAAGTCTGTGAAAGATCTTGAATTATTATTCAGGAAACTATTAAAAAAAAATTCAGTGGCACTTTCCGGAATTTTACAATACAACTGTGAACAAATCAGAAGTGGAGAAAAGGGGAAAAAAAGGATATACAGTTTGTTCAGAAATATTTATGGATTTCCAATTTTTGCCTGAGTGAGATGGAAGAACACCATGTCAGAGGCAGAGCATGCTGAGTGCCTGTCACTAAGCAGCACTCAGAATGGCTGCTGCATTTTCGTAAGTAAAGAGCAGTCCTTTCAACAGCATGGCACTTCACGTCAACCAAAACAATGCAATTTGCTTTATATTGCTTTTGTCAGAGAACACGTACTCTTCTTAAAAAGAAGTAAAAATACATTTTGAAGACTATTTAAAATATTTTTCTTTTGCTTTTCTCACCATGCTTTTCATCTCCCTTTCATTGTTAGTGTTCATTTGTTTTTTATATGTTTCTTTCTGCTTATCCAGTTAATGTGCCTGAGCTAGGTTTTGTGCCTTTCTGTGTATTTATAAAATCCTATACATTCTGAGAAGGTTTATCACAGTGAAGAATTCAACTGCCTTTGAGTTTACCTATGGTGCTGGGCACATTTTCAATGCTTTCTTTGACACTCTATAGCCCTGTGGTTGACAGCTTTATCCAAAGCACTTCCTAACATAACATCACCTGTAGTTTCCCTCATGCTGCCAGTATTAATTTATGCAGAAAACTCTCATATGAAGCTTCCTTTAAAAACTATCCAAACCTCTCATATTCTGCTACTTAAATGTCATAAAAAAAATATTAGGATTCATGTTATGTTCTGCTGGTGAAATTTCAGCCTTTGAACTATTACAAGCATCTTTGGATTTTAACATACTTTAAGAAAGCATTGATTTTATCATGACACATTGGTTCTGCAAAATTTAATGTATGTGAGTGCTTAAAACAACTGGTTCAGTATTAACCACAAAGCAAGGGCTTTATTGTATCAGAATCTTGCTTAGAATATGAATCAGATTTCCACAACTGTGTAGCATAAATAACTGCTTTCAATGCATCCAGCTGGCATAGCTTCATGGCATGTGTACATTATCAGTGTCTGGGCAAAGTATAGGACAATGGAGGACCTGTGTTTTTATTACTTCATCCTGATTCTGATCTTCCTCCCTTTATTATAAATAAATTGAAATTAATCAAGCAGTTGTAGCATAAAACTGATACACATTTTATGAATCAGAATCAGGCTTACTTCCATGACAGGTGGCACTATCTTTTGCAGATTGTTTCATATCATTTGCTTCAAAGGCTTGGGCTAGTCATCTCTCATGTACTCTCCAGTCTTGCACTTCAGTGTAATCTTCCTTCTTCCCTTAACCTGTCATATTAGATATTTTTTCCTATTTATCTGTACAATGGAAAATCAGCTAGACTATATGCTGTGACTATTTCTTCACAGAAAAATAAATCAGTGCCTTCCTGGCTTTTGAACTCGCACAAGTGGAGATATCCAACTTACTGCACTTAAAACGGCACACAAGCTCATTTCCTGACTTATTGGAATGCTTGTGGTCTATTATTAATCTAAAGCCAAACAACAACTTCCCTTCTAGTGTTTAATTTTGTGTCTATTGTTTAATTTTGTGGAGGGTTTTAAATTTTATATTCATCTTCATTATGCATACAGAAGTACAAAAGTACTCAGCAGTCAGAGGAAATAAAATTTTTCAAGCTCCTTGAAGCTTTTCATGTATCACAGACTTCTATCAAGCCAAAATATTGCAGTGCTAGATATTGATTTTGATATTAAATTTGTAGAGTGTGTTTTAGTCTGGCCATTATATCCCTTTTGCTGATGCAAATAATTCTAGGCACAATTTAGGTAATTTGACATAAAAGTATCCTATTAATTTGGAAAAACAGCTATCTGGATGTCAAATAAGCAAATGTGTACATCAGTTATTTAAGCTCATATGTTTAAGTTGAAAAGAAAGAGATCATTCACATAATGTTGCCACCATTATCTCTAGGTTGATTTTGCATTTGCTTCTGATCAATCTTTCATTGTCATGTTCGCATTTGTAAGCATTTGTTCTACATCCACTTGTTAGCTGGGCTACTGTTACAAACCAGTGTTATTTCCCAGTTGGCTTTATTAAAATCACTGGAGTTTGATTGAAATTTCTGGTGTCAGTGGAGGCTGACTGTTTAACACACAGGTTAAAAAGTAGTATTAGTGTATTAGTAACAAGTATTAGAAAATAGAATTGGGGAGGTTGGGGGGAACTAGGGGCGGGATGGGGAGAGAAAACCTTCAGTGTTCTCTTGACTGGTAAAAGAAAAATATTTATAATCCAGGTAGATGTACGTCAGCTTTAAGAAATTCCTACTATAACACAGTAGGATAGCATACAGACTATATACTGTGACTATTTCTTAACAGGGAAAACTAAATCAGTGCCTTCCTGGCTTAGGTGACACCCATATTGATACATTAGGCAGGGGTGACTGGAGAGTGAATTCAAGCCATAAGTATCTGATCATGCGTATTGCTTCACTGTTAGCTTATTCCTTGGCATATTTTTGGTCCATGCCAGCTAGCATTTTTGGGAGACAGACAATAAAAAAGAGGGAGGAGTGGCTGGTAGACAAGATGTTTATGTTATGATTCAGAGGGACCATGGAAGGTTGGAGAAATGTGCTGACAGAAAGCCCATGAAGTTCAACATGGGGAAGTGCCAAGTCTTGCACCTGGGGAGGAAGAACCCCAGGCACCAGCACACACTGGGGACTGACCCATTCTTTGCAGGGTTGCAAAGAAGCCCTGGGAGTCCTGGTGGGCAAAAAGTTGACTATGAGCCAGCAAAGTGTTCTTCTCATGGAAAAGACAGCCAGCAGCATGCTGTGCTTCATTAGGAAGAGCCTCACCAGCAGTTTGAGGGGGGTGATCCTTCCTCTCTACTCAACAGAGGAAGCACAGCACCTCTGGAGTGCTGCATCCAGTTCTGGGCTCCCTAGGACCAGGGAGTAATTCCAGCAAAGGGCCACAAAGCTGATTAATGTATAGGAGCGTGTCTCATGAGGAAAGGCTGAGAGAGATGGGACTGTTTGTCCCAGAGAAAAGAAGGCTTGGCAGGAGATCTTATTAACACCTGAAGGGAGTGTGCAGAGAAGATGGCCAGACTCTTCTCACTGACAAGACAAGAAGCAATAAGCACAAATCAAAACACCAGGAAATTCATTCTGAACACAAGAAAACACTTTTTTTTTTTTTTTATTGTGAGCGTGGTCAACCACTGGCACAAATTGCCCAGAGAGGTTTTAGAGTCTCAGTCCTCGGAGTTATTCAAAACATGACTAGACACAGTCCTGGGCAACCTGCTCTTGCTGACTCTGCTTGAGTAGGGTGGTTGGACTAGACAATATCTCAAGAGGTCCACTTCCAACCTAAACAATTCTGTGACTCTGTGAAGTACAATAGATCCTCCCAACAGGCAGTGTGTATGAAACTGCACCACATTAGGCTCCTTCAGCTCTCCATGGTCCTTTAACAGTGTACCTCTGCACTTTCCAATACTCCCCTATGCATAAGAATGCAACATCGCAGGGCAGGAAACTAATGCAATGAAATGATTGCCCTGGTGGGCAGTGGAGCAATAAAAAGGACTATCATTGACAATGCCTCTGCCCCTTTCCAGAATCCCAGAAATGATGCTAAGATGATATGACCTCCACGCTCATGTCATTTCAGGTATTCAGGAACTTAAAAAAATAAAAGAAAACATACAAAAACTTGCAACTGTGCCTTAGGACCATTACATGAGGCTCAGGAGACCCAAAGCCAATTACTAATTACTGTGGATACAGCCAGGTTGCGACAATTAGCCAGAGCAATCCCTGGCCCTGTTTCACTTGCTAGTAGAGATATCTAGAGACCTGTTTCAAGCACTCTCTTGAGTACTTCAAAAAAGGAAGATGGTTTGGAGGGGTATCCTTTGTGCATTGTGTCTGCTGTTCAACTGCAGTCTCCTAAGCCTTAAAAAAGGCAGGGAAAAACTCACAAACAAACTTAAGAATTGCTCAGATTTTTTGATTATTTTGCCATCCTAAAAACTTTCCCAGCTGCCACCCACACTAAACAAGGCATTGGACTGACTTTAGTAGGCACATTCCCTCACAAAATGTCAATTTAGCATTTTTGTAAAGGTAGCCTTTTACTTCACTTTTCGTATAGTATCTAAGAATTTTACTAATGCTTGTTTCCCAACCTGTTTTTGTTTATTATAACTTATGATATATGATATTACTGCTGCAGTTAGGTAACAAAGAAACTTTCAGAGTGCAAAAAATCTTTTTTTCTTTCCTTTCTTCCTTCCTCCTTCCCTCCCTCCCTCCCTTCCTCACTTCCTTCTTTTTCTTCACTCAGGTTAATTGGATAAAAACAGAAAAGTATAATTGGGGTTGTTCTCCACCATTATAGATGCAAAAGACCAAAAATATGAAACTAAGCTTTATATGATTTTTTAAGAATTACCATCTTTAATTCAATTTTGTAATTTTTAATCCTGATGATAGGTAATACAGGAACCAGTTCCTGTGTCCTGCAGGTGTATAGTACAATGTCATTGAAGCCCTCCTCAATTATTTGAAGATAGATGCTGGTGTACGCCACTGTACACCAATCTGGGAGTAGTTTCTTCTGTTTTGTCTCCTTAACTGTACTCAGTGCATGTAGACAACATTCTGGATTACATTCATCTCAACCTATGAAAAAAAAAAATAATCCATTCAGAAAACAGTAAAGGATTCCTCATCTGTTTTCATTTTAGAAAATATTCTAACTTTTTTTTCATCATTAATATTAACAATGAGAGCATCTTGACCAGATTCAGTGACAAGTAAGTAACCAAGATTTGGACCATTTTTGCCATAAGTGGCAACCAAAATGAATTAGGAAAAAAGTAATACAAGAAATCTGAAATAAATCTCTACTTCTACTGTACTTGAAAATATATAGAGGATAAGTACCTCTAATGAGTCTTGATTGAACAAATTTTAGCTCAGATAGCACATTAACTCCTGAGATAATTCTATATGCATTTTATTATGTTTTTCTGTTGCATATTAAGTTATACAAAAAAGAATATAATTGTTAGGGGTTTTGTGGTATTTAGTCCAATTTTTCATTTGATTACTAATAATTCATTAATTATTATTATAACTAATGTCATACTTTGGAATACAGAGAAAATCAAAGACCTATAGAAAGACCATGTTTTCAGACTATCTTGATATGAATGTTTATTAGTTCCGTGTTGTTACTGTTTGCTTGAATGACATTCATTTTTGTCTGTTTTTTTCTTTTGTAAATGTTGACACAGCTAAATTTGAAAGAATTTTAATCTATTCCCTTTCTTGGTTTAGATTTATTCAGATATGCAATTATATTATGCTATTATTTCACATATTTCTTATCTGTTGTGGTTTAATCTCAGTCAGCAACTGAGTACCACACAGCCGCTTGCTCACTCCTCCCCCCCACCCCCCAGTGGGATAGGGGAGAGAATTGGAAGAGTAGAAGTGAGAAAAAACTCATAGGTTGAGATAAAAACAGCTTAATAATTTAAATAAAATAATAACAGCAATAATAATAATGTACTACTAATAATAATGTAATAATAATAATAATAGTAATAATAATAATAATACACAAAGCAAGTGATGCACAATGCAGTTGCTCACCACCCGCCAACCCATGCCCAGCCAGTCCCCGAGCAGCGGCCCCCCCCTGGCCAGCTTTCCCCAGTTTATCTACTGAGCATGACGTCACATGGTATGGAATAGCCCTTTGGCCAGTTTGGGTCAGCTGTCCTGGCTGTGCCCCCTCCCAGCTCCTTGTGCACCTCCAGCCTTCTCAGTCGGTAGAGCATGGAAAACTAAAAAGTCCTTGGCTAGTGTAAGCATTACCTAGCAACAACTAAAACATCAGTGTGTTATCAACATTGTTCTCATCCTAAATCCAAAATGCAGCACTATACCAGCTATTAAGTAAATTAACTCTATCCCTGCTGAAACCAGGACATTATCTGACTCCTGCAACCTTTTATTTATGTTTGTCACTCTCATTCTTTCATACATTTGTTTTAATCCATTTTATTCTTTAACTAAAAGTCATGAAAGATAACAATTTCTCTGAAAAACAAATTGCAGTAATACTACCACAGTGAAACATGGCTTTGTTTTTTAGTACCTTCCTGCTTCCTATATTCATAAATTCTCAAATTTTAACCCACATCCCAAAGAATCATCTTTGTTTTTTAAACTTAATCACAAGCCACACAGGTAATTTGCACAGTACTTGAAGTAGCAAGTTATATGTGATTATACCAGTGTGAGTTCTTGATGGCATTAATTTACTGCTGTGACACTGTAAGAATACCTGGAGCTTCACATCCTAAATATTTCCCCTTGTCTCTGTTAATTAATCCATTCCATAAGGAAGTGCACTTAAGATACATGAAATCAGGCTGGTGTCCCCAAATAACACCACCACTTTGAATCTTTTCTTTTACGGGAAATAAAGAGATATCTTTTGTGTTTACTCCAATAGTAACTAGGTTTTCTTTGCTCTTAAGGCAGGTATTTTCTATGAAATCACTTCAGTGGTGATAAACAATTACCTGCCTTTCTCATACAACCAATGAAAATTTTCTTTATACTGGACTAGGAGAACTCTATTCTCTTGAAGGGCTTATGGTGTGGTCCTGCAAAAACATACTAAGAGTGCACCATACTTGTGATTGTTTTTATTATTTAATGTGCCCCAAATATGCTAGGCATTTTTCTAGCACAGAAGCAGGCCCGAAGTCCTGGGTATTTGCTGAAGGACAAAGATACAATTCCTTTCAAACACTGAAAAATATGTAAATTAAAAAAATCTACAGAAGCTGCAGCTCTGTCTGTTATCTTAATAGTGATATTGTATGATAGAATTGTTATTGTCTGAGCACAAGTCAGACAATAACAATAACAAGGGGACTGCAGTCCCTTTGGTAAGGTTGTGGATATAAGTGAGGCAACAAAACAAGGACACAAATGTTGATCACACATTACAAAAAAAGGCAATAATGAGAGGGGTGGGGGAAAGAGAAAAAAATTTTATCAATTAGTATTACTTTTTTCCTTACCCTTTCCATTCTTCTTGAAGTCCTCGATGGATTCTCCATTTTTGTTTACATTAGAAGGCTTGTTGATTTGCTATTCATTTATGAATGGATGCTAATTGATATTGATCTCAATGCCTTGTTTATTATCATCTTCTGGGGAACAAATTATTCTAAAGTGATATATCTGGAGTGAATTGTGGTCCTGGAGGCAGAATCAGAAAGTCTGAAGAAACAGTTCTGCTTTGAAGCACATTGTATTTAAGAAAGACTAATTTGGAAGACCCAGTTAAACACATAGGAACAGGACACCTACAAAGAGTTGGTAGTAATAGGAGCTATGACAGATATTAGGAAAGAATGAGAGAAAGTTGCTGACACCACAGATGGTAATACTTGGAAGTCGGCTGCCATCCCTCCCTGTCTGGAGTGCTGGACCTGTCTAGGATCAAAGATGTATGTACAGGGAGGATAAGATTCTTCCTTACTTGTTTTCTGGCTTTGCAACTACTTAGCAAAAGCAAGAGAGTTAGCAGTCAAAGCTGCACTTTATGTTCAAGTAGATAAAACC
>NW_008825162.1:3139028-3172519 GCF_000699105.1 Pygoscelis adeliae
AGATCCTGTGTTAAAGGGTATCCAACAGAAATGCATGAGCCCTTCAGCTATTCTGCTTTGCTGCATCATTCCCTCCAGGGTGCTGGGATATAGCCTGGCCATACTAGGGACTTAGGGCAAAACAAAGGAGCAAATAAACGGCAGCGTCAAATGGGCTGAGATCAGCCACTGCACTCTCATGTTGAGTTTCAAAGACATAACATGGACGGTTCTTTAACACTTAAATGTGTTCCCTTGGACCCACCACTGCCCTGAGGCCATGACTTTTGCCCCCTTGACCTCTTTTTAAAAAATTAAACAGAGAACACCCCAGTAACTGTGAACAGTAGCACTTAATATTAATTATCCATTTTAAACTGTGGCTTGTGGGGGAACCAGGACAAGACTTAAATTTTACTAATTTATCTTCTACTTCCTACTCGTTTTCCAGGAAGAAAGATACAACAGAGGGGAGGGAATGAAAATGATATATTGATCAACATAACACAAAAAGTCTCACTGGACAGGAAGGAGACTTTGATTACATACAGAATTTTACAGTAGGGTGAATTTTCTTTTATTTTCTGCATATTGTATTCTTTTTCCTAAATCTCCAGTACCCTTTTGCCATCCACTCAACAAACATAAAACAAAATGAAGCAAAAACATAGATCTGCTAATATAAAATATTATTCTGCATATTTCCAGACCAACTGGAAATTAAATTTATGTTCATAAGTTACAACTTCCCAAATATACACTTAAGACTATAATACCAAATTTGTTGGTCACATATGTTACCTCTAAAGTCTTAATTATAGCATCAGTTTTGCATACTATGTCTTCAGCAAAGACTCAAATGTTTGTCTTTGTTACCTGAAGGAGAATTGTAGATGAAGTTCAGCTCAGAGCATAGTGTTGACACTGCAGACCTGCCTTCTCAGGGCATAGCTGAGGCTTGAATGGGTGTTGGTACACAACACAAAATATTCGCAATTCAAAGTGTTAAATATGTTGCTAATTATAATCAAAACCTGTGAAAACTGAACACTGAATATATACTCTGGAGGCTTTCTTGTCTAATCAGAACTGAGAAAAAACTACAGTCAGAACTAAATTAAAATTAGGGGAGTTTTACAATTATAGCAAGTTGACTAATACCTGCTTATTAGAAATATAATGATACATCTGTGCTATCTTGACCATGTGTAGGGGTGCTAGGACTGGATGGTGAGAGAAATATTGTGAACTGTGCCACTGCAATATCATTGTATATGTGAGAGGTGCTTCCATGGAAAGCCACTTATTTTTGTGGATGGACAGATTCTGAAGTAGGCTGCTCCCACACTAGAGCAGACCAGTGTAATAAAAGCAAGTCCTTCTTTGGAGAGTGGTAAGTATAATGGAAAAGTAAGTAATATATTTACTGAGCAGTAACAGAATGTTTTCTAATAACACTCAGTTTGAAGTATTGCCAAGTCTTACTTAAGGAGTAACAGAAATGCTACATCAGTACAAATAAGAAAAGATTATTTTCTCCAGCAATAAAATGAATAATAGAATAGTTTATTACTGTTGCCAGAAAATTTATACTGACAAGTATACCCATATAATTCATTGCATGACAAAGAACATTGTATTGTCTTGTCAAGGAAAAGCATCATTTTAATTTAAGATTAATTGTACTGTACTAGCTGGTACAGACTTCATAGATCATAGATCTGAGTAATGAAACTGATTTAAAGCAAACAGCTAAGACATTACTTTAACAATTACCTGATTAGAACAACTTAGTCCTTGATCAGGGTTGCTAGCATTTTGAAGAAGGTATTCTTCATGAACTGATTCATTTTACAAAATTAAAATACCTTCCATAATATCAAGCTTTAAAGTTTAAGTATACCTCAAGGTATCCAAGTTGCTTCACATACAGGAGGGGAAAAATAATTCTGTCATCCTCTGTTCTGTAAGAATTGTTCTAGAAAATTATGGTCCTCCTGGAGACATTTTAATCACTCATTTTATTTGACTCATGCAAAGCATGTTATTAATAGAAATAACTCCTCAAAGGGTCTCACTTTGCTAAGTAGAATAGGGCTGCGTCAGTGTGGTACACATTAGTATAATGACGATATGTAAAAATGGAACTCTTAATCTCTTTCACACAGGAAAAAGTGTGGTGTGAAATAATTTCCACAGAAGACAAACAGCACCTAGGGATGGTTTTACTCTCAGTTAGGTTGAAGTGATCCCAGTGCATGCTGTTCTGACATAACTGAGAGCAAAATCATTTCAGAGCTCACTAATTGCCCAGAGGAAGAGTGACAAGTATAGAGGAAGCATGTGGAGAAGAAAAACAACAAAACAAACAAACAAACAAACAAGAAAACCCACAAAAAAAACCCCAAAAGCAACAAAAAAATAAATCTAGCAAACAAAAGTCTTAAAAAGATGTTTTCATTTCCCAGAAGATCTCTTCTGGTAGCTCAATGATTGCACTGGGGAAAAAAAATTAAGAGAGATTGGACGCTCAGAGTAATAGAAGACTTAAAAGACTGGCCAGAGTGGATGTTTCCCTCTTTTTCTTGACAACTTGTGCTTAGAAAATCCAAGTATGGAGTAGGTTTTAATTTACTTGATAAGGTGCTCAGCTGTTTCCCTTCCTCCCCTTAAGATAAAAAGGGTGTTAGAAAGAAATAAACTAAATATACTGATACAGTAATAGCAATGCTTTTCTTTTGCACGTTTTGATTGTCAGAAACTAATGAGAAACCAAATATATCCATAATCCTTAAAGGTTCCAAATCACATTAAGCCTGATGCAAATTAGCTTAGGATAGAATTGGATATTTAATGGTATCCATTATAATAATGAGAAAAGACATGAAACAAAGTGGAAACAGGCAGTTACTCTGTCACATTTAACAAGTAGGACATACAAAATATTAAATTAATGCAAGTTCACTGAAGTTGTTGAGTAAGGGGACATATTTTTAAAATTTTTGTTGTATTTTAAATACATGTTGGGTTATTTTTTTTTTTGTTTCTGCTGAAATTAATAATCTTTGCAATTGCAAAAATCAAAACCAAAAAAATAGCTGCATTTTTAATGTTGTTATGAAAACTGGAGTATTTCCTCTAAGGAAAGACAGGCTGCCTGGTTGGCTGATCTGTTATCAGAATATGTCCCTGGATTATGATAAACAAAACCCGCTGGTGCTAAAATGCACCTCCATTAACATGCTTTTACAGAGTACAAAAGCAGTCTGAAGTCACTGCTGACACAACAGTGTATTTTATATCATAGGAAGTTACTGCAGAATCCAAATTTAGAGTTCCATCATTTCAAGAGACCCATAAAAAAAGAAGTAGAGGAAACAGGATGGGAACCAAATATGAAGTTTCTCCTAAATTTTTCAGTAAAGATTAAATTCTCTAATGTATTGTGCATGTAAGTATTTAAATCCTGAGTTTATTTTACTTTTACTATATTTCCTCAGTCCTCTAGCCAGCTGTTTTCCCTCATCTGGAGAAAGGCCAAAATGGAGTTTCTGTGGGATGCTCAAGAGCTGTAGTCTAGTTTCATGGCATAGTATAAAGACAATGTCTGATCTGCAAAACCACAGTGGGACTGATCATATAAGTTCTATTGCCTGATTAGACACTACTGAGCATATATTAGATTTTATGACTAGACAATATTTGTTGTGAGGAAAAGAACGGAGCAAAGAACAGAAAATAAACAACAGGAAGTTGATGTAATCTTTATGTGACTATAAGTCCATTGTCATTCTGTGGCAGTGAAAAACCTAGCTTAGCGCCAGGGATTTTAATTCTCGTGAGGCCAGATCGCACTTATTTTTCCTGAACAGTCACATTAAATTGATTAGTACTAAATTAATTAAAAAGGCAGGAAGGTTTGAGTAGTTAGACATTTTCTTCCCATCAGACCTAAAAGTGAGAGAAAAAAATGAAGCCCTGAAGCAGTGAGTTACACAAAAAACCTGCCCAGTTGTGACAAAATGAATTCAAAGAGGCAGTACTTTGGTTTTGAGTTCTGCTGAGCAGTGAAGGAGAGTGTGGGATGCCAAGTATTAAAAGTAGTGTTCCTGACAGGTTATCTATTTTTAGGGAGAGACAGTTCCAGGCCAAATAATAAAGCTATGTTTATGCAAACAGATCAGATCCTCAGCTGGTAAAAACAGTAATAATAGCAAAAGCATTAGCAGTAGTGACTGTATCTAGACAAGATTATCTTAGACAGGATTATCAAAAGGCAAGGATCTCCCATATAAAAACACAGAACAGAAATGCAAAATGAAAGAACTGACCAGTATGAACACTTTTCCTGCTTGGAAGAGCCTACAATGCAAGCATGAGGAAGAAGTAAAAGATAAGCACAGATGCAAAGAGGAATTTGAGGAAACAATAAGCCTGAACTGATTGTTGTGATAGGCAGCAGAGACCACGCATGAGTGCTTTAGCCATGGCATGTCTTTGTAGGCACTGCTCCAAAACAGGGTTTTGAGGAAGGGTTTGAAAGCAAATAATAAAGGTATTACACAGATATTCAAAGTCTCCTGCCTAGATGGGGAGTGCTGGGGTGGAGAATTACAGCTGTATTCATTTGAATATACTGATATTTATTCATATCAGCACAGTCTCTGACATGAAAGTATAAATGAAGACAAAACTGCTTGCAAAATCAGTGTTTCTCTCTCTCAAAAATCCAGAAAATACTCTCCTACCGTAGGAGTGTGAGCTACCCATAGATACATACATATTTTTGAAAAAATCTAGTATTTACATAGCTATGTCAGAAAGCCTGAAATGCTGTAATAACATAGAATACATTACTGGGCAAGCAGATCCATTAAGAGGTCAAAGTCCGCTCTCCTGAAACCCAGTGCTGTGGTCCTGCTTTTTGCTCCCTCCTCATAGGATCATGAACCCCACCATCTTATTGTCACTGCAGCCAAGGCTGTGCCTGACTTTCACATCCATGACCAGTTCTTCCTTGCTTGTAAGTAACAGGTCCAGCAAAGCAACCTTCCTTGTTGGGTCTTCAGTCACCCGTGTCAGGAAGTTGTCATCAATGTGCTCTAGAAAATCTCCAAGATTGTTTGAACCCTTCTGTGTTGTCCCTCCAGCAGATATCAGGGTGGTTAAAGTCCCCCATAAGGACCAGGGCCTGGGAATATGATGTTCCTTCCAGTCATCTGAAGAAGGCCTCAGCTACTACTTCTTCCTGGTCAGGAGGTCTATAGCAGATATCCGCTGCAACAGCAACTGTGTTGGTCTGCCTGCTGATCTTCACCCACAAGCCCTCGGCTGGATCCTTACCCATCCCTGGGCAGAGCTCCATGCACTCCAGCTGCTCTCTCACATAAAGGGCAACTCCTCCTTCTCGCCTTCCTGCTCTGTCTTTCCTAAGGAGCCTGTATCCATCCATCACAGCACTCCAGTTGTGCGTGCAGTCCCACCATACTTCCTTGAACCCAATGAGGTCGTAGCCCTGTGACTGCATACAGACTTCTAACTCCTCCTGTTTGTTCTCTACACAGAATGCATCAAAGGCATTTCAGAGGCTGTATTGGGTTTGCGTGGCAAGGTTTTGGTAGCAGGGCAAGCCACAGGGGTGGCTTCTGTGAGAAGCTGCCAGAAGCTTCCCCTATGTCCAATAGAGCCAATGCCAGCTGACTCCAAGACGAACCCACCGCTGGCCAAGGCCGAGCCAATCAGCAATGGTGGTAGTGCCTCTGTGATAACATGTTTAAGAAGGGGAAAAAAACTGTTGTGCAACAGCAGCCACAAGAGAGGAGTGAGAATATATGAGAGAAACAACTCTGCAGACACCAAGGTCAGTAAAGAAGGAGGGGGAGGAGGTGCTCCAGGCGCCAGAGCAGATATTGACCTGCAGCACGTGGAGGACCCCATGCCCGCGAAGGTGGATGCACCCAAAGGAGGCTGTGGACCCCATGGAGAGCCTGCACTGGAGCAGGCTCCTGGCAGGACCTGTGACCCTGTGAAGAGGAGCCCACACTGGAGCAGGTTTGCTGGTAGAACTCGTGACCCCATGGGGGACCCATGCTGGACCAGTCCGTTCCTGAAGGACTGCACCCAATGGAAGGGACTGAACACTGGAGCAGTTTGTGAAGAACTGCAGACCACGGGAAGGACCCATGCTGAGAAGTTTGTGGAGGATTGTCTCCCATGGGAGGGACCCCACACTGGAGCAGGGGAAGGGCATGAGAAGGAAGGAGCAGCAGAGAAAATGTGTGATGAACTGACCACAACCCCCATTCCCTGTCCCCCTGCGCCGCTCAGGGGGAGGAGGTAGAGCCTGGGAAGAAGGGATGGGTGTGTGGGAGTTTTTTTTAGGTTTGGCATTATTTCTCATTATCCTACTCTGATTTGACTGGCAATAAATTAAATTAATTTCCCCCAGTCAAGTCTGTTTTGCCCGTGACGGTAATTGGTGAGCGATCTCCCTGTCCTTATCTCGACTCACAAGCTTTTCATCGTATTTTTCTCCCCCTGTCCAGCTGAGGAGGGGGAGTGATAAAGCAGCTTGATGGACACTTGGCGTCCAGCCAGGATCAACCCACCACAGAGAGTCACTCAAGTGTGCTGATTCCCCAGTACAGGTTTGAGAGCTTTCCCCACAAGGCTGTTCCGCAGGCGCTTCCTTCTTTACATGTCTATGCTCAAAGAGACTACACTTCAGCTCTGTTTTGTTGATTACTATGTCCCTTCTGCTCCCATCACCCCAGGCCTTTGGCTTGCCTACCCCACCCACAGCTTCTTCATTTGTTGAACCTCTCCCTCCCCAGTCATTCCTAGTTTAAAGTTCTCCCTACCAGGTTTCTTACCAGCTATACCAGGCTATCGGCAAAGATAGCTTTGCCCCATATAGTCACGTGGATCCCATCCCTTCCAAATAGCTGTTGACCCCCAAAGAGGCTTGCAAAAGTGCTTTAATTCCCTTTATTTTCAGCTTGAAATATTATACACCAATTTCACATGCTCAGAGACTCTTCTAAATCCTTCATGTTATTTTCAGACAATACAAGGTGTTTGGGTTGATTCATTAAATTTACAAGAGATATGTGCTTCTCATCAGGTTTCTTATGCAGTATAACTATTTCTCTGTATAAAATATTAACCAACATAACCTTTAGTTTTAAAGAAGATATTGATTCTACAGTTACCTCTGTTCTCTCAGTAAACATTCTGGATATCTCAAGTATTCATTCCCAAACACATTTTTTCTGCTGTGAAAGGATGGTATGCAATTACCACACGCAAAGTAAGACCCTCTGGGCAAATCATTACAACTGCAACCTAGACAAGACATGTGATTTAATACCTCATCTTGGTATGATGTGATCATTAAGATTACAGAATTCCTATAACCAAACTTAAATAAAGACATCAAACTCCTTATGCAGTTTTATTCACACACCCAGATTCCTCCTGCAGACCTAGGTGCAAATAAAACTAAGCTTATATTTTTGATCAGTGTAGCCACCTATGCTTTCCCTATCAGAAATAATTCTACATAAGTTGGTAAAAAGATCAGGTTTCCTAACACACCACTTTCCCTCTCTTCTATCTTTATTACAAGATTTTTTGTCTTTGCCTGTTGCAAAAGGACCTGGGGGTGCTGGTTGACAGCCGGCTGAACATGAGCCGGCAGTGTGCCCAGGTGGCCAAGAAGGCCAATGGCATCCTGGCCTGTATCAGAAATAGTGTGGCCAGCAGGAGCAGGGAAGTGATCGTGCCCCTGTACTCGGCCCTGGTGAGGCCGCACCTTGAATACTGTGTTCAGTTTTGGGCCCCTCACTACAAGAAGGACATCGAGGTGTTAGAGCGTGTCCAAAGAAGGGCAACGAGGCTGGTGAGGCGTCTGGAGAACAAGTCTTATGAGGAGCGGCTGAGGGAACTGGGGTTGTTAGCCTGGAGAAAAGGAGGCTGAGGGGAGACCTCATTGCTCTCTACAACTACCTGAAAGGAGGTTATAGCGAGATGAGTGTCAGTCTCTTCTCCCAAGTAACTAGCGATAGGATGAGAGGAAATGGCCTCAAGTTGCACCAGGGGAGGTTTAGATTGGATGTGAGGAAAAATTTCTTCACTGCAAGAGTGGTCAAATATTGGACCAGGCTGCCCAGGGAAGTGGTTGAGTCACCATCCCTGGAAGTATTTAAAAGATGTGTAGATGAGGCTCTTAGGGACATGGTTTAGTGGGCTTGGTGGTGTTGGGTTGGTGGTTGGACTCGATGATCTTGGAGGTCTTTTCCAACCTTAATGATTCTATGATTCTATGATTCTATACAACTATGATTCTACTTCCAATAAAGTCAGCTGGATTTTCGCTGGTATTGTAACAGAAGCAGAATCAGATCAATTTCTTCAGCAGCCCTCCTATCCTTTGTAAACTGCAGCTGAGTGTAGAGTCGGGAGGGGAGATGTGGGGAACTGTGCCTTTACAAGGCTCTGAAGTGACCTGGAGCAGAGTGATGCTGTACAGAGCATATAGGACAGATATGCTACATCAGTCTGGGCAGCCAGAGTCCTAAGGAAGCTTACCTCTTCTACACATTTGGGCTTGCCAATCTTGCAATCAAAAACAACTTTAGACAACTTTTATACGTAAGGCAGACCAAGTTGTAAAATAGTTAGTTCAGGGGACACAGTGTTGCTGTAGCAAAAGCCCCTGTCTCCAGGCTACCATTACTGTCAGCTCTGCAGCTAGATAGTTTCTATTTAAACCTAACACACGAGCCCCATCTTTGAAAGGAATGTAGGTGTGCAAGCACTGCTAAATATCAGAAAGAGGAAATGTTCCTTCCAACTGAGATGTGGCAGAAAGAAGACATTTTTAGAAATTGATGCTACATGGCCATTTAAGTTGCTGCTAAGACTACAGCAGGATCCAAGTCTCAATATTTTGATGAAAATGGGCTGTATTTTTTTCAGAAGCAAAGTGTTTGTGAATGCTTTAAAGAAAATATCTATTTACAGCCATAGTTCAATTTGAACCAGGTGCTCTTCATCAAAGGGCTGATTTCCCGATAGAATTTAAATAGCTTTTAAAGAGAAGGAGATTGTTGCTCCTGAAAATACACTACAGAATTCTCTACAGGTGCTTGTTTTGCCTGGAAGTCATGCTTTTTTCTTCTGCATCTTGTGCCATTCCTTCCTATCACTGCCTGGGTACACCAGAAACTATAGCTACCAGCAGTCAAAGGCAATGGTCAAAAATTGGTGCACACCTGCAAATCAGGCAGTCATCCTCCCCTTCCTCACATTATTTTCCTCCTCTCCGCCATTTTTCTCATCTGTACTAATGTCTGCTTGACAGATGAGTACTGAGTATTGATTTTCAAGGTAATTTTTTTACAGAGTGGAAAAAAACACTTTTAAGATTCAGTCAAAACTGTCAATTTTTTATGCATGTCTTCTCTAATGTGACACATAGCAATAGCTACTGGCATCTGAGTAGAAATCATGTCCATGTAGGGTTTGCATTTACTGAAATTTTTTGTGACATTTGCCATCAGGTGCAGGAACTAGCTGAACTTTGGATAGAAGGAGCACCCTACTTTTAAGCAAACTAACTTATTTAAATGTAAAGAGGTCAGCCTACTAAAAGATGCCTAGAAGCCAAACACTGCTAAAGGCTGCTTAGTGTGCTTAAGAAAATTAAGGCAGAGTGACTGTACATACAATTCGGCAGGCAGTCTCTATTGCTATGTATACTTCCCAGTCTAGCTAGACACATAGGAGTGCTTAAATAGGCAGGAAATATCATTGTAATGATGGCAAATAAGCCATTCCCTTGTGTAAGCCACTATCTTTTGTGTATTATCTCAGTTTCACCCGGCATAAATTGTTACAGAAAGACTTGTCATTGCCTGGAGGCTCTAACTTGAAACAACCAAAGGTTTAGATTAAGTATGGCACATCCTTATACCCAGTGGTTTGCAGTTATTTTACACAACCTTCAGAAAAGTGCCTCTAGCACCTGAAATTATGGCCAGATTTGCTTTTTCTCACACTCTGTGGGGGTCAGGCTTCTCTTCAAGTTCTCTATTAAGGAGAGTTTTTGGCTTTCTTTCTGACCAACTTAAATATGAATTATTTCCTTTTATTTCCTATTTTATTCTTAATTTTCCTTGCATGGACTATACAATGTATGCAAACTTGCTCAACTGCTAAGGGATCTTGTTCAGCAATGATTTAAAAGGCAGAGTCACGTATTCCTAGTTATTCAGCTTTCCTATTTTTAGTCTGAGAACTTTGCTTACAAACTTTGTTGCTGTATTTTAGGAACTTCAAATTCTGATGTCTGCTTGCAGCTCAGGGACTTTGCCTAAGCCAGTTTTTTTTCCTCCTGTTCCTAGGCAATTGCTCTAGCTGTCAGCACATTGCCAGGTAGCTAGGGCAGCAGCTAGCATCTCAGACAGCTTCTTAATGAAAGACCCATGCTGATCCTTCTATTTATGCATTAGATCACTGACTGATCTAGGACTCACCCTAGACCTGCACGGTACAACAGTCTTGTTTTAATCAGCCAGAGGTCCCAGCAATGAGCAGACAGCATTCACAGTGCAAGAGCCCTCTGACATGCTGCACACTGCACCACTTTCTCCAAACATACGGCATAGTGCCCCAAACTATAATGTTTATAAATGGAGATTTCTAACAAAAGCTATTACAACAAATATAACCTTTCCACAGAACCATGCTATCCGCTTACAAACAGGCAGAGAACATGAAGGAAAGATGGGCATACAAAAGGTATTTTCAGTCTTTAACCTTTGGTGGGTAAATCCCAGTAGCATCTCCTAAAACAGGGTTAAATTTGGCTCTAAAGACATACCTTTACACCAACATTACTCTATCCGAAAAAAGAAATAAAAGTACTTATATATCCTTATATTTCCATGATGAGGCTAAAATGTACTTGATTGCTAGATGATTACAATGCCTATTGACACAACAAGAACGGACACTGCAACTGTGTATTTTCATCTGGATGAGCATCAAGGGAGGATTGTGGCAGAGTGCTGAATGTGCAACGTACTTATTTATAGGTCTTCCTTCAAATCAAAAATGTCCTTTTTTTGTTTCTTTCCATTGTGAATATATGTTACTACTAATGCAAAAGGGAAAGATTTTTCTACAAACATAGGCAAATAACTGCCTTTCCAAACAATGTTCTTTAGGGAGTTTACTATATTTTGATGCTTCAGTTGTGTGTATATATGTGCATAATATGTTCCTGTGTACTTTTCTTCATATCTACATCCATTTCTTCATATCTACCTTCAGAGAAACATTTTTTCTTTTCTCTGCAATTATGTTCATCCTTTATCATGATATTGATGGTCTGTCCCAACCTTGTATGTTAGTTTCTCTGTATGCTTTATATACCACAATTGTGTAAGGAACTGTTCTAGTTTGTTTAAGCTTTTTCTGTTTTTGCAGTGGTTTCACTTGAATATGGTGAAAGTTTTGCCCCACTAGTATCAGTAGTATTAGCATTGTCTTTCAAACTAATATGTAACTGAGCTGAAACTGTGACCTATCTTCCTTAGACACTTCAGAAAGTTTTTGTTCATTATCCTATATTAAGCAAATAGCAAAATGCTGTAAAGCTTCAGACATGAAACGCTGCCTCTATGGAGTCAGTTTGATCACTGATTTCAGTGACCCTAGGATTTCACCCAGTATTTTTAATGCTGGAGCTGGAATTCACATCTCAATTATAAACATTTATATTTTCACCAGGGGTTGAAATTGAAGAGCTGAGCTGACAATATTTTATGGCTTCAGAAATGTTCTCAGTGGATCTTACAAATTTCCATTTGGCTGGGGGAATATAAAAATTATACCATATTCAAAAGAGAAGCCTGTGCTTCTTTGAACCAGAACTTTTGAGTTGGCAAAAATGGCCAGCAGACAGGACTCATAACATACCTTAACAGCGAAGTTTAAGCTTCTTGTTAAGAGTTTATAACAATATTCAAATTTTCAGGTGTGTATATATGTACATTTCATCTAGTCATGTAAAACCTAAGTATATCTGATTGTAAGTGTGGTGGGCTGATCTCAGCTGGCAGCCAAGCACCCCTGCAAGACAGAGGTGGGAGAGAGAATAGGGAGAGTAAGACAGGCAAGACTAATAGGTCAAAATAATCACCGACCAGTTGTTGTCACGGCAAAACAGATTTACTTGGGGAATTTAACTAAATTGATTGGCAATTAAAATTAGTATATAAGTACTGATTGAAGTATTAGGAAACAAAACCAGAAAAGCACAAACATTTACACGCTTAGGGAGAGCACTGCTCCTTATCCCTTCTTGGACTCAACAACATTTCTTCAGACTTCTCTCCTCCCCCCTTGCTCTCAAGGCAGGTTACAGTCAGTCCCTTTGTTAAGGGACATATGAGCGGCTGCCTCCTCCAGCCACTCCAGCCCAGGACCTCTCCAGCATGGCTGATGGAGCCCAGCCCAGTGCCCAGGGTCTCTGCCCAGGCTGAGGGACGTGGGTCACCTTTCCCTATTTGCAGATTCAGCTAGTAAAGAAACTGAGCACTTGTCCCAGAGACAGACACACACAGAGAGGACACCAACATGGCCAGTCACACAGGCTGCCGCAGAGGAGGCCCTCTGACAACACCCCCATAGAGGACTCACACAAACACAGGGGCAGACAGCCCAGCCCCCTCCTCCTCCTGGGCTGGCAGAGACAGAAGGTCACATCACACATGGGACACTCTCCAGCTTCACAAGCACACGCACATTCGCGGATCCCCCAAGTACAGGCACGGCCCCTCTGCCCACCCGACACCCCTGCCCCGACCCAGGGTCTCCTACTCACCGACTGGTCCAGCTTGAAGTTTGCTGATGATTATGCGCGCACACCCCATGCACACCAGGTTTGGGGAGGATACAGACACACACCCCTCCTCCAGCCACCAGCACGGAGGCCCTCACTCACGCCAGTGGCCCCCAGTAGCTGGTTTTGGGACACACACCATTCCTGCCCTGTGACTGGAGGTTAAAGACCCCCACCTGCTCCAGTAGCTCATGCTGGGATCCCCCTACTCACTCCAGTCTCTGACACCACAGCCTGGGGTGCCCAAGGCCCCCCTCTGACTCCAGTGGCTGGCACTAAATTCCACTCGCACACACACAGGTCCTCCGAGTATCTGGCACTTAGTCCTTGCAGCATGCACGTGCATGGGACAGAGGGTGACATTATGCAGAGAGGTAGTTAAGAGAAGTTTTAATAAGAAGATGTAAGAAGATAGGACAGACTGTGGCGATCAGGCGCGGGGCTTAGCCAGACAAGTATACTGACCGGCCCCGTTTTACACGCGACTGGACCCCTTTGTACACCTTTCTGTCTGCCCCCTCTTTGTTCCTCCCTGCTCTGCCTTCCACTGCACGTCCCTCCATGGGCCTGTACAGCTCTATGGATTCCCGCACCCCGCACAGCTTGGGGCCCCTGCGTTTGCAGGTTTACCAGTTGCAAAGTCCAGGTGGATCTTCCTCGAAGTGGCAGCTGTAGTTTCTTGATAGCCCATCAGCTAGTGTGACTGGCAAGGTTTGTTTCTTGTCGTTGTCTCCATGTTTGCTTTGTCAGGTGTGTGTCTTGGTATATTTTGGTTTCTGACTTCCCTTTTTTCCCTTGGTTTCCCAACTGACCAGGTCCACAATCAAGATAACCTTGCTGGGATAAACATTCCTGCACTCCCACATACCCTTATGGGTAGTGCGGCTGACCAGGTTTTTATGATCATTGCCTCCCTTATCACTTGTCTATCAGATTTGTGTCTCTCTGTGTTCTCATTTCTGGCTTCCTCCTTTTCTCAATATCCTTTTTTGCATTGAAAAAAGTCCTTGACCAGACACCCTTAAAGGGGCAGACACTCTCCTTCCACATACCCTTACATCCTTTAGTGAGGTAACAAGTGGCAAGGGAGTTGCAATCAGGATGTTGCAGTTTCTCTCTGCATCTCCCTTCTTCTCACTCTTTTCCTCAGCTCCTGTGTGGGTCCTCAACGTGCTGCAGTCCCTTCTGGGGTGTGTCTGCTCTGATACAGCACAGAACCTGCACCTGTACCACCACCTGCATCACCACTACCACTACCACCTTCTCTCCTCCTCCTCCTCCTCCTCCTCCTCCTCCTCCTCCCCTGCCACTCCCTCTGCTGTTTCTTACTTTTTTGTTCCAGCCTCCTCTCTCTCCCCAGAATTTTTCTCTTCTTTCTTAAATATGTTTCCATAGATGAGGCACCATCTTGGCTGAGGGGTTCAGCTGTGCCCTGTGGTGGGTTGGCTGGAGCCGGCTGGAACCAGCTGTTTCCGGCATGGGGCAACCCTGGCCTCTCCTCACAGAGGCTGCCTCTGCAGTGCCCACGCTGCCAGCACCTTGCCACCTACACCCAATACAATAAGCCTGAAAGTTTGGAAATAATCTTGATTTAAGATATGTTAAGACTATTATTTTTTTTTTTTTTTAAGATGAGGGTATAGCATATATTTTATCTCAAATTATGGTACAAGTATTTTCTTGTACTTCTGTCAGACCTCATTTCCTGTCTTTGTAGGGCACAGATTGTTGGGGTTTTTGTCTATGTTTGTGTAACATCTAATATAAAGGACTTTTAGTAGGTAACCTGTAGCTACTACTGCAGTGCAAAAAGGCTCTCATACAAGTAACATGAGACCCTTCCAGTTCCTAAGCTTCATCAGACTTCTTCCCATGCTAAAGCACACATAAACTAAAATAAACTTCAGCTGAAAAGGGGCTTTTGTGAGGAAGTGGAGGAGTAAAGCTGTTCTTGGAAGGGTTCTTGTAGCTGTAAAAGCTTGCTCATCCTCTATACTTCACAGGGAAATAGGTGTAGCCAACACCACACACAAGTGTAGAGCCTCTGGGTCATTTCAATGCAGAAAAGAAAAAGAAGAAAAAAAAAAATTAAAAGGTGATGTAACCTTTCTGGCACTCCTTAGATGATATATGCTCAATATAGGCCTATAAAATATAAAAAAATAACACAGAAACAGAGAAAGAAACCTGCCAGCAATGTCCTCAGCAGGGCTAAGATTCAGATGCCAGCTCTTCTCAGGAGCACAGCTCTGATTACCACTAATCCCAGTGAAGTCAATTCAGAAATGTGTATGTGAAAATGTATAAAATGTGGTATATTATAAACAAAGTGACATTACCTAATCAACATTGAGATTCAAGCACTTTTACAGGGAAGTGTCCCCAGTGTCTGTTCTTATTTAATTAGGTACCCTCTCCCCAGTGTTTCATTTATAAATCAGAGACTAATCACCTGCACAGATTCATTTTCTAACAGTACTTACTTGAGTCACTTTCAAATTATTCCAAACTTGTTCCTTGATTTTTTTTCTTTCCCTCTTGGAGCACAAAAAAAAAAAATGACCAATTAGTTTCACATTCTGGAGAAAAAAAATAGAATCTGAGAACCCCTGTGCCATCTGCCTGAAGCAAATTTGCACCGTTGAGTTATATCAGAGGAGTTTAAATTTGAAGTAATGGCATACCCTTGACCACAGCAGCATGAATGGCTCTGCTAGAATTGCAAATGATTTTGTGTACGTTGGCAGTAAGACACCATTGATATCATAGTGTAAAAAATGAATATAAAGTAGTGACTATCTTGTTGTTACTGTCAATCAAGATTGTTTGTGGGTAACAATGAGGACAGAATTTGGATATGTAATACTGCTCTGAAAATACAGCATGGAGTATAAAATACTAGGCAGAAATGGAAAGTGATCAATAAGAAACTTTGCCTGAAGCCATTAAACAAACAGCAAACTGAGGGAAACTGTAAGAATAAAATGACAAATCACTTTCATCACCGTTTGTAGTTATTATTTATGGATTCAGAGACAATGATAGGTAATGCACTAGATTTATGTAATGCCATTTATTAAGGCTCTCATTTTCCTATCTCCTGCACAACATTACTACAATATGTCATATTTCATGATAGTTATTTTACACTCTCAGGTTTTTATTTAAAATAAAAATGCAAGTCGTAACTTAATTATAAATCCATGAATGATGGCATGCAATACTTTTGAAGGATTCCTTTAGTGCAGAAGGACAAATACAGGATCTACAGATCATCCGAAAGGTTTTGTGTTGTGGAGTGTCACTGCTATGATATTAAAGGAGACAGGTCATGCCTGACCTACTGTTGATAAAACCATAAACCGGTAAAAAATTCTTGAAGTGTCTCACAACTTTCCATCATTCAAGAATAGTTGAGGACAGATGTTTTCCATCAGACTGATAGTATTTTCACACTGGTTTCATTAAACTGTCATTTTAAAAACTGCTTCAATTTCAGCCCCCTTTCTGCTTTGTTAGTTTTAATGTATCTCTCTGTACCTTGTATGACAGGAGAGGTTGCCTTTGTTCTTGTGTATAAATTTGCCAGAAATTAGGACACTCGCACACACAGTTACCTCCACCAAGTCTGAATGTGATCATACAGTAGCAAACAGGTTTGGGAAGAACAATCTTAAGTATTTATACTTATTTATGGTCTATTCTGAAAAGTTTCATCATGTATTAAGGCACTGTGAATTGAAACATTTACGCAACTTTGATTTGAAAGAATCAGTAGCTTCTATATATTACTGCTGTAGAACATATTGTTCACTGAACACAGAAAATGAATGCTTCAGCTTGTCATAGACAGACATAAAATAAGATTCAAAAGCAACAGTGATACAGCAAGCACAACAAATAAACTGTGTATAATTGAACCAAACGATCCTTTAGAAAGGCACAGACACTTGGGTCCCAATGTTTGCAAAGGCTGTAGATGTAATTTTTTCTTTCAGAAATTCCACTCTTGTTTTTCTTGGCCTCAGACATTTTCTGTTCTTGTAAAATGTTGCCCTGAGGAGCTATGAAGTTACAAGGACAATAAAATACATGCTTCATAAGAAAAAAGTGTTTTCATAAGTTGTGCTGCAACACAAGAGATGGGAAGTTGGGTCATATACATTCAGCACAAAAAAAAAAAAGTGTCATTTCTCTTTCATGAAAACTTAGAATAATTTGAAGTGAATCCCAAGGTCCTGACAGGTTTAGAAGTGTCTTTTTATGTTCCCCTGATCTCAGGGATGTAGCATAAAGTTTAGTTCCTTGGTGCAAGGCAGGCAGCTACCCACCCATGCATACATATATGTGAACAAAGATGAGGAGAATGCAGCTCAGGTGTACAGTGGGATGGCATTGCTCTCCTTCTTACAGACACACTGAAGCAGGGCTGATGGAGAAGCTAAGCTGTTGGCCCCTCTCCAGACCTGCTTCCAGCAGAGAGCCACATGATGTGTCTACATCCCGATGCTACCAGGTCACAGACTGCAGGAAATATCTCATCTGCATAGACACAGGCAACCTTAGTCCAGAAGCAGCAACAGCTAAGTGCCAAGGACTAAGAAGTTCCCTAATATACATCAACCTACTTCTATGTATGACGTGTTTTTAAAACTATCTATGGATAACTGGGGGGAAAAAAAGAAAACAAAAAGAAAAAAATAAGACAAATTTAAAAGGAAACATTTCCCCACATGTTTGGTTTCTATTCCTATCAAAAAGATGAATCAATACCAAGGATTCAAGCCTACTCCCAATTAAGTTGATAAGTGTTCTTTTGTGTTAAGATGGGTGATGACAACAGTTTCCTGCCTCATAAGGATGTTCTGAGGATGTATGGATTTTAGGAAGTGCTTAGATACTTCAATAATGAGGAATCAAAAGGAAGCAGATAAAATTCATGCTGGTGATGAGAACAGACTTATTGAAAATCATCTCCTAGTTTTCATACATAAAGAATAGACCTGCTTTTGTTTATTTTTTTGAAGAAACTATAAACCTAATAGATAACAAAACCAGTAACTGTTTTTTTTCTTTAGTTGGTTTTTGGGGTTGTGTTTTTTGTTTCTTTGTTTCTCTGAAGCACTTGATACTTTTCAGGATTTAACTGTGATAGGCCTTGATATGAGTGTTGTCACATGTATTGAGAGCTGATTAAAGGACTATTGCTCACTTCTATTATTAGTTGTCCACCATTCCACTAGGTCACATCCCCTTCCTGTTTGCCACAGATTGACAAAAGACTTGAGAACATACTTATGAGATGAAAATCAATTCTGAATGTTTCAGTTATTATATTAATTTGCTTAATGCCAGCATCTGGTTCACTCTTTAGAAGTATGATTTGCTGGGACCCTTCTCCCATATGCAGCCTGAAAGAATTACAGTTCTTAGGCTCAAAAATTTGGACAGTCTTGCATAGACTTCATAAATACTCTCTGTGTCTATGCATTCATAGCCAAATATAATATCCCATTGCATGATAGTCCAGCAAATACTTACCCACAGGAATTTTTTTTTTTTTCAGTAGCTTAGCAACTAGTAAATTCTTCTAATATCCATGCAGAGGGTATTTATTAAATCTTCTTCTGTAGAATTACATGAAAATTCTTTCGTACAAAAAGAAACAAAACTTGATTTTAAACATTTTTTACAAGGCTAAACATTAATTGAATTTCTCCCATCTTTGAGTGAATACAATGTATAATTATTGATTGCCATGTATTCCTTTCTTTCAGGAGTGCTTTAGTTTGATTTTTAATATAGATCTCTATTTTGCATTTAATTTTTTTCATTTTTCTCCTTTTGTTTAAGTCAAAATCCTTTCATACAATTCAATTTCACAGAAAGTTTTCACATTCTGTCTTTATTCCCACTGCAGCCTTTCTATCAACATTTTTACCTCTTCTTTGAACACATTCAATTACACTATATGGGGCTTACCTAATGCCAGATCCTTTATGCTGCAACAGAGACACTTTAATATATGAGGTTCTAAAGCTTAATAATTTCCTTTACACAGTATTTCTTTCATTCCACATAAGTTTCACTGATGACCATAATTTGAAAACTAACTTATTGTCTCCATTCTTAACATCCATAATTATTTCAGAGTTTTGCAATGCTACATTCCACGATTTGGATCAAATGAAGGAATATTCATTCCTCACCCTGCAGTTCATCTGGACACAATGATATCCACCCTCATAATTACATTAGCTGTAAGCACCTGAAATAACAAAAAACTGCTTTTCAATTTATGATTTTGCTTTTATTCTCTAGGAACTTTGAAAAACTGTCAACAATATTCACTTATTTTGTGTGTGCTGTTTTTATGACTGTTGTTTGAGGTAGCCTGTCATTGGCACACAGGTGACTGCAGCTTCCACATTACAGAAAATACAGATCGGCTGCTTTGTAAAATTTGCCTGATTATGAGTGTTCACCCTCATCCTTTTTGACATATGATGTCTGAGAAAAAATTAGGAATCCTTTACATACACATGTAAATAAAAATGGTTTGAGTTATCCAGTTTCCAGTTTAAATAAAATAAAGGTCTTACTTTTCTGAGGTGAGCTGTAAAGGAGGGACTGAGAAAACAGGTCTAAGTCATTTGCTGAATGGCTGAGATGTATATATTCTTCTCATTGCATTAACTGTTGTGAATATTCTTTGCTCAGAGCAAAGCTCTGCACAGTACATGGTGTGGGCAGGCGTCTTGCCAGCATTTTAGAGCACCATACTTATTACCAAGTTACTGCTGCCTGATGACGATGCCACACCGCTGCTGCCATCCAAGCCTTGCATGTCATGTTTATGTCTCAGTTCCACCTTTCAAAACATTTTGGAAGCAAGTGGGGCTCCACATCCCACGGAGATGTTTATGCCCCCCAACCAGTGTGCTACAGAAAAGTCAGCCTGGCTAGGAAGTTAAAGAGCAAAGTGTAGCTGAGTAAAGAGTTGTGGCACTGGAAAAGGATCCTCATGAGCCACAGAGAGGAAGGGATAGATTTTGGACCAAATATTCTGTAAAAAGTGTAGAGAAATACATATTTTTTGAAACATTGACACTGTTTCTTTCAGTCTTGTCCCTATATTGCTAGAAAGAAAGGCAATTTGAATTAAAATAGTGAAATATTTATATACAATAAAATACGTAACTCAGTAGCAAGTACAAGCACTCTGGTGCTCTATGGTAAAAAGGTAAAATTTAAGACAGGACAAACTGAGACTAGGTTTTCAATACTTGACCAAGGCTAAAATGTTTAATGAGGTTCTATATTTTGTATATTTCTTCACTTTACTTTCCAGCAGACTTAACTTACTTTGGATAAACTGCCAAATGTCACTTCTCATTTATATGCTTCTCTTAATAGGATTCTGTAATTAATTAATTGAAATTTTGGAATAATTAAATCAAAGCTGATTTGAGATACACGTAAATTCCCATTTTACATTTTCTTAACACCATAATTCTTTTTGTATTATTTATCTGTTAATACAGATGTTGTGTCAGTCATCCCAGAAAGCTCCATCCTACTTGCATAGTTCCTTGTGATGAACTGGGTGCTTTTCTAGCTTTAAATGATTTGCAGAAAATATTTTCTGTGTATATTGATTAAGACAGAAAATTTTTCCTTTCTCACCAGCTCCTACTAACTGAAATGGATTAGAGCTTTCAGTCTACTATGTATTTGAGAATATATGAATTCAGTTAGTTGACACTATTCAGGTATATAGCATTCTTTTATGTAAAGGCTGACAAGTGCTCCTTGAGTTAACATCTGCATTAAATATTACTCTTTATTTAGCTGTTCTCTATCAGTTTGCTCTTCTACTTTATAGTCAGGCTGACTTTTCTGTAACAGCCATAGAATATGAAGGATTTGTCTTTTTATTTATGATTTCATTATCCTAAGAACAAAATAATAGAAAACAATAAAGCAGAACTGTGAATACCAGCAAGCACAGGTAGCCTTAAACATACCTAATTGGGTAACAAAGGGGTTTCTGGTTATGGTAGCACTGCAAGGAAGAAGTACTTCCAGGACAAGTTGGGTGTCACAATGCCCAAATGGTGTGTGTCCCTTAGTAAGCCTCTACAACTGGGACACTGCATCTTGCAGTCTGATGTGTAATAGAACTGCAGAATTGAAATACAGACAGATTTGCTACTCATGAGCACAGTTGAGTGTCTGAGCCAGATTTTAAAGTTCTACCCTCTCTGAAAACAAAAGACAAGATCTTAGAATTGTTTAAAGCAAATTTTCAGGCATCTTACTGCAGTGATTCTAAGCTTTTCAAAACTGTTAGTTATTGTTGCAATAGAGGGAAAAAAAAAATCTTCAGTCTTGCCATCCAGAAAGTGGGGGTTATTATGACCTTCAGGTTAACAATCCATATGGCAGTGTTATTTTTAACTTAACTTGCAAGGGGTTTGCAGAGAACATAATTAAATGCACAGCCATTAAAAATCGAATCCTTACCAAGGGCTACCTCAGACTGTCATATGAAATGCAGAAATCCTAGCTGTGGGTTAGCTATAGGAACCAGGTGATTTATGGGTAGGTGGACATTTCAGATAGATAGGATTGTGTTAAATGCTGGTGTTAAAGGTTGACTCCTACCAGTAATCCCAGTGCCAATACTGTAACTGATTGGCAGAATATAACCATGGAAAGCTGATTAACATAATTTCATCTTACAAAAACTTAAGTTTATATCATCCATTGCTTAAACTAAAACTGAGAGTCCAAGATGTCCTTAACAATTTACTGATATTTCAGTTTACTGGCATCTTTGTTCTTATCTGTGCAGCTGAAATGCTTAGGTAAAACAGAATCCCATGTGAAAAGAAAATGTAAATGGTTCAAATCAGGGTAAAGATATTGAATAAAAATATTTATTTAAACATTGTTATGATCAACAGATAAATTTACAAAGATTTGAAGACCTATTTTTTACTTAGTTTGCTCACACATAAACTGAACCAAAGGAGGAACATTTCTAAGTGCCCAATTTGCAGCCAAAACAAGGTGAATGGAGAGACAGACACTCAGAAATGTTTGAACTACATTCAAATTCTCATATGTTTTCTAAAAAAAAAGTCTTTAGAAAAGGGGCAAACCTCTACCTTTCCAAATGATTCCACAACTTTCTAAATGCTTTGGAAAAAGGAGAATAAATATACCTACAAGACTAAAGGGTACAATATTTTAACACCCTTTGAAAATAAGAAAAGTGCCATTTTGTAGCAGTCCAGAAAGAGCATACAACTTACTGAGGGGGTTTTGGTGCTTATGGGTGTAAACAGGTACTTGCTGGACGTGTGCCTCCCTCCCATTTTAATCAGTCAGTTAGAAACTTGAATCGTGTCAGTCATTTTGCGTATCTGACATCACCTATTGAAAGATAACCCTAGGGTTTTGTTCTGTTTTGGTTTTTTCCAGGAGAAGAGTAACCTTATAAAATCTCACTGTTTTCCCAGTCCCAAAACCACCAGAAAAAAATAGGCTGACAGAAAACACTAGGCTAACAGAAAACACTGACTGAAACCATCCAGTTGCCTTTCCCAGAAACTAGCAGCACAGGATTAATGGGACACTTTTCCACCACTGGTATATACCCTATAACTGGGAGAAATTAATGAGAAATAAAGATTACCTTTTTTTCCTTTCTCTTTGAGGTAAGTCTTAATCCTCTTTGAACCATTGGAAACTGGGAGATTTACAAAGATCTGAGAATCTGGTTTTCAAAGTCCACTCACGGGTCCCAGATATCTTGTTATCAGCATGACAGCGTTAAACCACACTAAATAAATAAATTCAAAAGACAGCACTACTTTGTCCACTCAGACCCCAACACTGAGAACAAAGTGCAATAAATTATGCCTCAGTGCATGAGGCAGTGTAGTACTCCCCACACGCAATCTCACTCCTCAGGCATTAGTCCCTTTTCTAGTGTCAAGGTTAAAAGATACGTGATCTTTCATAGGTTATGCACTCTGCATCTTCTGAAATAAATTAAGAACACCAATGGATGTATACAAAGTAATAAACAAGTAGGCAGTAGACAGAATCAGTTGGCCAAACTGTAATTTTCAATTTAACACTAATACATATACAGATATAAACAGAAGGATACAAAATTCAATTTGTTGCAGGCATCTCTGTAGGAAACAAATTTATTCATAAAAGCATATTTTAAATAACTGTTTGATGTATAAGATGATCTTTAACTAGCTGAAGCAAACAATAGGGTTAGAGTTTTATGCAAACCAAAATTCTGGATATGAATATCTCCAGGTTTTAGGGAAGTTCATAATGAGGTTGAAACTTCACAGCTACTTGTTTAACAGGAGACCTGGACCCGCAAGTTGTTGGGTCAAAACTGCCCAAAGGCAGTTGTGTTTCACACTGAGATTGGATCTTTGGGGCTTCCACTTCCTCTCCCCACTTACGATGGACCTCTCATCAAACCAGAATGTGGATCAATAACTGCAGAGCAAGCAACTGCTGTTTCTGTGTAGTAACAGTGTGCTAGATATAACAACCAGTAAATAGGAATTAACATAAAATAAATCTAATTTTTGCAGAACTCTTTGTCTCCTTAACCAATAAGAAAGTCTTGGGTTTGTTCCAATACTAAAAGCTACAGAAAATGGTGAATCAGGAATCAGCCTATAAACTGTGGAATAAAAGCCAGCTTGCAGTCTATCGAAGTTGTGAGGGTCAGGAGCAGGGAAGGAGCTTTCCCCCTCCTTTTCCCTGTGTTCACCCATTACAGGTGTTTTTGTCCTTCCCAGACTGTGAAAGACTCTCTTCTCCTCCAGTTCTCTTAGTGGGCTGGGGAGAGCAAGTAACCCACCCCAAAGTCTTCTGTTTAACCATCTTGGCACATCTCAGTAGTGCATCATGGGTAACATGAGCACAGCTTTTTATTCCCTGGTGTGACCAGAGGACATCAGAAAACAGCGGGCACAGCGCTGAGCTTGAGTTGTAAGCTCTGCTGAGAGCAAGGATAGATAAGCTTAGGTAGGTGCAGTATTCCTAAGTGGTTTTTTTCCTGGTTTCTTGTCACCTGGAACATGGAGAAAGCAAGTTTGCACTGGACAGTGAAATACTGCATGACAGCCCTAATAAAAGGAGGAAGAATAAGTCTGGAAGCCTTATTCTTGATTTTTTCCCCCTCATAGAACAGAGGTGGACAGGTCAGGATGTTACTCTATCCTAAGCAAGAGTTCAGGAAGCACATGCTTCCTGGCACTACAACAGAAGCTATGTCTTCAAAGGAGGGATTTCTCTCATTTCCCTCAGGCCTAGCATGACTTTGCACTGTTACAAAGCTGGACAAAGAACTATGGACATTGTCTGTCCCTGGGAATAAATGTATACAACTGGAAAAGAATTTTCGTATCCTTGAAAAAGACTTCCAGATTTACTTCCAAATCAGAAGTGTATGTAACTCATGAAAGAAGCAAAACTTAGCTATCCCCCAAATCATTTCAAAATCAATTTGTGCTGTCCCCTGTCTGTTTTGAGAATGCAGATACAGTTTTGACAGAAAACCATCACTTTCGTGGGACTTTTCCAATTGCAATAATGTACCTTAGAATTCAAGCCATTTTCAGGCAGCTCAGAATCCTGCCCTGGATTTCTAGAGGAATTTGTCACATCACTCTTCATATGAGGAGAGGCTGAGAGAGCTGATTGTTTTCTCAGCCTATACAAGAGAAGGCTTAGGAGGATCTTACCAATGTGTGCAAATACCTGATGAGAGGGAATGAAGAAGAGGGAGCCAGGCTCTTTTCAGTGGTGACCAGTGACAGGACAAGACGCCGTGGACATAAACCGAAACACAGGAGATTCCTTCTGAACATCAGGAAATGCTTTTTTACTGTGAGGGTGGTCAAACACAGGACCAGGTTGACCAGAGATGCTGTGGAGTCTCCATCCATAGAGATATACAAAACGTGACTGGACACAGTCCTGGGCAACCTGGTCTTGCTGACTCTCCTTGAGCAGGGCAGTGGGAAGAGCTGATCTCAAGACATCCCTGCCAACCTAAAAGGTTCTGTAATTGGGTGACATAACAACTTTAAGGCTGTGAGGCAATGCATCTCAAATACATCAAACATACTGGGCTTGTCCTGTGTAACTATTTGTGTGCATAAATTTTGGCTATCTCAGATTTATTCCATTTCCACACATCAACATGCATTCTGAATAAGCTGCATTAACTGCATGTGTTCTTGGATAATACACACCTGCAGTATAAATCTGAGACATTCAGAATCCCTTGGGCTCCTAGGACTTCCTTTTCTTTTGGTGACTGGCTGATGCCAAAAACATATTGAGTTTGTCTTCTTCTTTAGGAAACAAAATTTTCCATAGTCTGTTGAAAAATTGGAAACAAATTCTCACTTAGCTGGACAGCAACTGATCTGGCCAAGGAAGATCTCTTTAGCATAAAAAATCCTAAAAATGTAATTTATTTATTTTGTGCAGTTATATTGTTCATCATGGTTCAGCTGTACAATGTGTAAAAGTTTTGGCTGTGCAATAGAGCTTTAGGGTTCTCACTGTACTGCAGTTTTTAAACCAGAGAGGCAGATTCAAGTGGAAAAAAAAAAAAGAAGAAAAGAAAAAAAAAAGAAAAAAAAAAGGCACATTTTGCTGGGGAAAGATGCTGAGACCATTACTTTAAATATAGAAAGAAAACTCATATCTACACCATTATAGAGAATATTTAATTGCATTGTCTTTCCAAGCACTCACATAGCATTTTGGTTATGAAATAAAGTACAACCAAATGTTAAATGCTTGATTACTGTCAGAAGTAAAAAAAAAAAAAAAAAAAGGTATTTGTATGTACTGCCTGGCAATTGCATTGGTAATGGCAGTCTCTGCCTACCCTTCCTCTTTTTTTTCCTCTGTCTGCTACAGAGAAGAGAGTTAATTCTGCACCCTGTAAAAACTTACCTGTTCATAAATGTGTCATGAACTGTCTGCAGTCAAATGAATATTTTACTTTTTAGATGTGACTTACACTGAATCAGTGCTGGTTGGCTGACAGAGAGGAAAGTTCTACAGTTCTTCAAAATTCAAAAATGGTCTTTTCCCCACTTGTAAGAATATATCTAGGCCAACTGTTTATGAAGAAATGATGGTAAAACATGAGAATAAAACCAGATATGGTACTTGTGGGTTACCAGTTCCTACAGTATATTTTGTAAGGATGTGTAAAGTGAAATTATAAACTACAGCCCAAATTATACCCTTATCATTTATGAAATGTACATATTTACATATAACACACTCATACCAACTTTGTTTAGCAACAGGTCCACTGAATTCCCAACTAGATGAAATTTCTAATTCCATGTACATTATCCTTTTAGTAATCTGTTTATATGACATGAAAGTAATCTCTAAGATCCACATCACAAAGAGGCCATTACAACTTGTTAGTGAATTGTGTATAAAATATGTAACATTCATCATCAGATGGTTTATAGGATTTGTTCAGTGGAAAAGCACCCCACAGTAGAAATTTGCCCTGACACTGGTGAACACTAACTAAAAATAAATAGAGCTGTAATAACCCCTGGTCACTTTTAGGTAACATACTCTTTTATATCCTTACAACAACATATTTCTGGATGCACCTTCAGCCATTTTATTCTCATTCCCCTTCTTGACGAAATGCTAGGAATGCAGTTTACTGATTCAGCAGCAAATGGACACTTTGAGGGACTTACAGCTTTTAGACCTTGGAGGTGAAAGAGCAGCTAGCAAATACTGTTTGAGACCTGCTAAAAAGTGGGAGCTTCTGAAAAATAAGTACATGGCTTTGCACATATACATGGTACTTCAGAAAGAGATAAAGCAAGCAGTGTCCACCTCAGTAAGTTTACATTTAAGATAAGGAAAGACTAGACTTATGGAAGGATTTTCACTGGTGTTATTGGACAATGGGTTTTGACCTGAGTGGACAAGAAGGAGTAAGAAAGGCTAACAGAGTGAACAATTCATTCAATGAAACATTTTGGAAAAAGCACAGGATTATTTTTCAAAATTCAGCTGGAACTGTGAATGCTCATAATCAGGCTTTGCAAATTTAAGCCAATCAAAAAAAAAAAAAAAAAAAGAAGTAAGTCTGAATGGAGAAAATGATGACACGAAGAAGAAATTACTAAAAATTCTGTTGCTCTCTTTACATATTATTTCTCTCGTTTACATAAGTTAATGAATAAAGTGCTATTTATATTATGAGACATGTAAGTTTGAACAAGAATAGTTAGCTTTCATTTATGCTACATAATTATATAAGCAATACTGTACAGGATGAAAATTCCTGGAAGTTAAATGATAGGAAAGCTTCTCTGGTTACAGTTTTCAGAAGACAGTATAAGAACAGCAATGAGCAAAAATTCCCACCTGTAATGGTGCATGGTTATAGCGGTAAAAATAAAAGTCTGTCTATCTCTCTGGGACAGATCAATACTCAGGGAACAAGAGAAGATATATTAACAGCTTGGTAAAAAGAGTGCACCCTATCAAACAAAGTAGATAGGAGTCAAAAACAATACGTCATTTTCATTCATGAGGCCACACAAAGACAATTACTTTCAAGAAAATCATAGAAAATTATGTGTTGGGTATTTTGTCCAGAATATCCATATATAAGAGAGTTACATACTTTAAAAAAGCATTGAGTTTGGGTTTGTTTTTTTTTTTAGTCAGTATAGGTTACTAAATTCTTATAAGACAGGGTGAGTACTTTCATCTTAATGTGGTATAATTTAGGATAAAAAAAATTTTTTTCATGTTGTTTAAATCATGCTTACGTCCCTAAATGGCAGTGTTTGGCAAATGCTCATTTCTTAATGATCACCATTTCATGATCAGAGTACAAGCTAAGTGCCCCCAAGAGATGTGGACTCTGCAGTATTAAACATTACCCTACCTAACTCATCATTGCATCCTGTCTGAGCAGCATCTACCAACCTGAAATTGCACAAATGGAGAGAGAGCTCAGCACCTTGGGATGGGATCCACTATAAGCAGAGTGCTGCTTTGGAAGGTGATCAGAGGGACAGTCGGTAGGAGGGACCATTCAGTTTTCAAATCCCCTAGAGATGATCATGACTGTCAAGGTAAAACCTGGGCACACCACATCTGCAAGCACACCCTAAACTACTGAAGAACTTAGAAATAGAAAACTGATACTGCCTAAAACCTCCCAGTACCTGTAGGTTTCGGCAAGGGATGGCTGAAGAGAGGTTTGTGGGTCAGAACTTTTGACTGACAAGCTTAATGTGAACATTAAGCAGGAGTTTAGTACCTGAAGCCTTTTGTGAATGAAGCCCCACATACATGAGGAATGAGAGGTGTTAAAGTTTTTATGTAATCTGGAAGAAAAACCTCAAGGCCAAAAATACCTGCTTAAATATTACATCAAATGTGTTCAATACAAATAATGAGTTTTCAGAGTTAGGCACATTATACTTAAGTACATTAAATTTTAATGGTGTAACTTACATGACTTGTTTCCAATCACGAGCTGGAATTTTGACCACAAGGTCTGAGTGTTACAAACTATATGTACTTTTTTCAGTTCCCTGTGGTGATATAGGTATAAGTCTCAAGCTATTTTAGGGGACTTTAAAGTGGTTAGTGATTTACATATGGCATCTCCACAAAACCATAGAATTACACTTTTTGTTTTTATGGCAAGAATGGATTACTTTGGTACAATGTTCAGTTCTAGTTAGAGCCTTTGTCTTGAGGGCCTGTTAATCTTGTATCCTTTCCTGCCCTGGTACAATTTTAAGATTGTCACAAGAAGGATAAATTTCGTGCCATTTTCTGTTCTTATTACAATCTTCATATTGTTATGAGAATGGATTAATTTTGTTCCATTTTCTGTCCTCATTAGAGTCTGTTATAAGAATGGATTAATTTTATGACATTTTCTTCTCTCATTATAATCTTTGTTATGGGAATGAGAATATGTAATGAGAATGAGAACATATCAAGCATTAAGGGAATGTGAGAACTCATGACAAAGACTGTAACAAGAAGAGAAAACGACACCCAATCCATTCTTGTGACAATCTTAAGACTGTAAGGAGAACTCAGGGTAAAATTATATTCATCCATTCATAAGACAAAAATTGTTGAGAAAATGAGAATTGGAACAAAATTAATCAATTTTTGTGACAATCTGGACATTGTATCTAACCTCATGTTATGCTTTCAAAAGTATAGTACATTAATGGTAGGAGACATAGTAAGGCTGTCCAAATGGCCCTATACAAGAACATATTGCTTTCAAGATTTTGGTACATATAGTCAGTGTACTCTGAGTCATAATTGCACAGTATACCATCCAGATGTCATTAATGGAAAACAGGATCCACAGAGAGCTTCAGTGGAAATCCTCCCATAGACTTCAATACAGCCAGGAATTAAACTCAAATTCTGTTTTTCATATTGCTCCAGAAAATAAGATCCTTTATTGTGTGAATACTGCAGCAGTTCTTCCTCAGGACCTAAAACATTAAAATAAATATAGCAAAAATCTGTGTTTAAAAAAACACTAAAATGTTATATTTCCAATAGCCAAAACTAGCTCTACTTACCATCTTAGTACTTATTTACATGTAACAACCGATCCAGAAATGAAAACAGTAGAATTTTAGGTCAAGGGTTTTTTTATCCCAATAATTTAAAACTACACACGACTACCAGCACCTTCAAGGTTTTGCACTAGGTGTACTAGCAGAACTGAAAGAGATGAGCTGTATAAATCAAATTAAGACTTTTGGAATCACTGGAGATGTACAAATTGAAAAATTAAATCTTATTGTAATGACTGTCTAAATAGCTTGTACCAAATGGAAAGAAAGTAATGGATATGAAATTTGGCAGTTTTCTAAAAGCTGCTAAAACCCTGCTCTGCTAAGGTGTCTGGTGTCAGACGTAGAACAGGCAGAGAGCTTTGAAGCCTAGTGGAAGAGAAAGAGCAATAACAAACAAGGAAAAGAGAAAAAAGTTTACTCTATTTTCGGTTAAAAATGTCAGTGCTGCATCTAAATATAGATATGGCTGCAAAAGAAGGTTTAATACTAAAACTCAAGTATCGTGCCAATAGTAGCACTCCAATACTGCTGTCTGCTGGGATTTCAACTCTGATCAGTAAGAACAGTTGCTGATGTTACTTCAAATTCAACATGGATACCTATGTCTCAGATTTGATCACAGCTTCTGTCCTGGTATGTCCTGGGAAAATTTCATTCCTGCATCCCCTACATCTTCTGTTAAAGATTAGCCACCTTCTGCAACAGAAAACCTACCAGAAGGGTTATCAGCCAGGCTGTGTAAGTTTTAAAAGCAACACGCTTGACAGTTTTTTCACAGCCGTAAAAATTTAGAGGCTGTGTTTTACTGAAATTGTAATCAACGTCAGTTTCAAATAAAACTAACAGCAACAGAAAAAGTAGAAAATCAGCTTACCATAAAACCATTTGTGAGCAAGCCAGTAGACAAGCAGGAAAAATCAGTAGGAAGTGGTGGAAGAAATTATGTAAGGAGGAATAAATCTCTTATTTAAAGACAGATATTCAATAACAGTGCAAAAACCATGCAGAGAAAAACACCATCCCCCCAGCTGACAGCAATGAAGTTTTACCTGCTTGCTGCACAACTTGAAGAAGTTTAAACTACTTTCTGTTTTTACACAATAATTTGAGATCTGTTCACCTTCCCCATCCTACAGCATTTGTTTCAAAATGACCACAGGGTATGGGATCACCCTGAGCTTAAATTATGACAGTGATAGTTCACAGCACATGCATTGGTAGATATGAAAATCAGTATGTAGAATAATACCTTTAATTACTATTTATCCCACTTCATGAGTTAGTGGGAAATTTTATAGGACCTTTTTAATTAATACAGTCACAGGCTGAGTTCATGACATAGGTTAATATTTTTTTTATGTAGGTCAATATTTTTTTATTATGAGGAAGTTTTAGCTGGAAATGTTTGCTCTGATTATGTTACCCTAGAGAAAGAAAAATCAATAATTTGTTCCATGTTGCTCTGTAAGATATCCAAATCAAATGCTTTTGGATGTTCTGTTCTTTGCATTAACGTAAGAATTTCAGCTCAGATCCTTAAAGATATTTAAACATCTAAGTCCCCCTGATTTCAGTATGAATTAGGTGCCCAGTTGTCTGTGACTTTCAATACTCTCAGATAAGTCTTATTTAAAGTCTGAATTCTAATCCTTTAGTATTACAAAAATGTTGTAGCTCCACTTACAGATGTTCTTAAGAAACTCTTAGTTTTCTGCCTCAAAGATAATAATAGCAACTTCTAATTAACAATAACATAATACAGAAGTCTAAATGCTTTCAAAAAGTTAAACTCTAAGCCTTGCAGCCTTTCATGGTAAATCATCATTGTTGTAAGATGGGTTCCACCTCTATTGTCTTGGTGAGATATCTCTGGGCAAATAATACGCCACTATCCTTTCTTCCTACACTTCTGAGTGCATAAAGGTCCTTTATTTCATCATAGCTTGCATATAATTTTGTGCAACTTCATGTAAATCCCTGCTATGAGCTGTGCTATCCTCAGTGGGGTTATCTGGGAGAAGTGAGAGCCTTACATATCTAATTAGCATTCATGTTTCCAGAAAAGTTTGAAAAGAAACCTATTACCTCGGTATTTAGAATCATTAACTCCTAGACTGTAATATGTAATGTGTATATCACAGTAGCATATTATGGTAGATTAGCATAATTTTTCCTTAACTTTTCCCCTGCCAAGTAATCTTCATGTCTGCATTTGTTCCTTGAGGCAAAATTGATGACCTCAACCTCATTTAATCTTAAAGCTCACCTTAGTGTATTATTATCAAAGAGATATATTCTTTTTATTATGTAGGATATATAATCACTTGCTTAGCTTAGTGGTACCTCCAAGTTTCTCTGAATCTTCTGTTGTTTCACCTAAATTCATATTATCACACACAAAACCCTTAATTTTCTGGACAATCAAAAATACATTCTTGTTTTCTTCCCATGAAACAGCTCAAGAGCCTAAAACAACACAAACAGCTGCACAAAGAAATTAAGTCTCAATGAGATATGGAATGTATACACTGTTTTGTAATAACACTCTTCAGATCCCTGCTGATAGACAACAGAGCAAAGAGAAATAGCTGGCAATTGCCATTTCACCAATAACTTTCCCATTACAGTTAGCAGTAAATGTTTTAGCTATATACATTTATGTAGATATGTGATGTTTACAGTTAAATAATGTTTTAAATGCATTTTCTTCAATAGTGATGAGCAACTGTATTGGTACTCAGTTCTTCTATTAATCCAGTGATTTCCAAAGGAAAAAAGAACAACAGCAAAACACCCTATCTTTCTTTAGCAACTATCTGCTTGAAGGCATTGGAATTCTAAGGCCAATGCTCAAAAAATATATGTTCACATTTAATCATATTTTTATTCAACTGAAAGCTTCCTTAATTTTCTCAAGTTTTTTCTCCATTATTTTAGTCCCCTTTCTTTTCAATTAATGTATCAGACCAAAGATGTGACATATATAAAACTCAATATTTTATATTTTTCTCTTCATAATACCATAAAAATATAACTCAAGTATGTAATTTTCTTACATTTTTTTTATTCACGGTCCTTTACAAGTTATGAGTTCAATACTGTCAGCCTAAATTTTACTTAGTTTTCATTCTACTTCTTTTGGGCAGAGGAGAGATCTTTCATTTGTAACACCAGTTATTCCAACATCACATTTTTTAATGCACATATATTAAATTTAATTTAAACAAAAATCCTTCATCTTCCTTGGGATTTCTGAGCTGAATTCACATTTTGCCACACTGTTATCATAAGAAGAAACCTTCTGACCACTGTGCAAAGCCAGTTTAATGTCACATGGAAGCTCATGCAAAGTGATGCCATCTGCTGTTTTTCTGCCACCACCCCCCCAAAAAAAAAAGTCAGATGATGTATTGTTTACAAAAGCATCTGCAGTTTGAAGTTTTCCTGTTTCATTGACTCTGGTTTTGATTTTCGAACCTTTCTGTCTCAAATATATTTTCCAATGTTTTTTATTCTCTCTAATGTTCAGAGGCTTGTAGACATCCAGTAAGCTTCCATGGGGAGAGAGAGTCTCCTTTGCTTGGCAAGTTTCCAATAAACTGGTAAGGCTTTTTTTCTGCATCTCCTTCATTCTCTGAATCTTTTGCTCTAGACTTCTTATCAAGGCTTGAAAAATTGTAAAGTTCTCTTTTGGGGCTCAGATAGCTAAAAACTCTTGTACCCTCTTGCTTTTAGTAACAGAATAGGGCACCATTTTTACGGTTATTATTTATCTACCACATCTTCAAGGCTATTCAGCTTTGGAGGGCTTTAATTGACCTGTTCTTTCATCTAACATATTGTCTGAACAGTACTCCCAGAGCACACAGTTCAGAAGATGCTCAAAGCAGAAAAGAGGGTTCAATGTCTATGTTCCT
>NW_008825162.1:3172554-3193309 GCF_000699105.1 Pygoscelis adeliae
CAGCCAGTCTCAAGTAGTTCCTGCCATTTCAGGATTGGCATTTCATTTTATCTTTGAGATTATTGACTTTTGTTCCTACAAAACATTTCACAGAATTGTGGCATTTTTTAAATGAAATGCGTAGGTAGAGGGTAAATCTTCTGAATTTCAACCCAGGCATCCAAACAATATGAAAACCATTGTTCCTGTTTCATGGCAGTGTTGCTACATTACACTTACAACTTGATCCTCTTCACTGCTTGTATGAGTTAAGTTGTTCAGTCAGCTGTTTCTGGGTCTACTGTGTCTCAGGCAAGTGTAGTCACCGTTTCTGGTGCTCTGGGAACACTTTTGTCTGAAACCTTTCTTTCAATGAAATATTTGCTCTTTAGACCCTGGAAAATTGTATATCAACTTCCTTAAGTGCTTCCCTAACCCTTAACTGCTTACAAATACCTTTGCAGACTTCTGTTGATCCTTGGCTTCTTGTTACCCATTTCAAATCTGATTTATCTTTCTCAGTGGCCTAAAGTCCTGTTGGCATTTTCATCTAGACAGATTTCCTCTTATGACAATGTATTTCTGTTTAAGGCTTCGATTCAGCGTGGCAGCATGAATCCAGCTGAATCAGTAAGATACATGGCTATCAACCTCAAGGAGAACACACACGTATGTTTCTTCCCCTGTCAAGCTACACCTGTAACATTTATTGGTTTTTATGTTGTTATATTAAATGCCCACCTTATTTATAAGGTCCTCCTAAAAGACCTTTCATCAATCATCATGTGAGAATATTACAGTTTCCACTTCCTCTGTCCCCATTCCAGTTTTCTTGCATGTGAGAGAGCTAGATTGCCATAGGAGAAAAGCAAACCTTCCTAAATAAAGTGTGTGTTACTTCTACCATGTCCCTCACGGTGTACTCAGAGACCAGTCACCTCTATGAAGAGATTTCTGATCCATGAAAACAGGCTAGCAGCTGAGATGCAATCTCGCAACTTTCTTGCTGGCTTCTCCAAGGTTATTCATCAGACACTTCAAAAAGCAGGATTTCCCAGCCCAAAGCTGAGCAGGAAAAGAAGAGGAGAAGGTGGCTGTCTGGCAAGCTGAGAACAAGTGATATCCTGCCAGGAACTGGGCCAGCAGTAAGGAACCGACCTTGTTTTAAGAGACAGCACAAGAACTGTGATTTAATAGCTGCGATCTACAATGCCAGACTGAACTTCTGACATGGACTTACTAATAAATTTAACTCCAGCAAGGTTTGATATAAGACCCAAAGCACACAGCAAAAAATGGAACTTCTAAGTCATGATGGAAGTAACAGTACAAAAAGAAAGTTGCAGTACAATTCTTGGATTTTCCACTGTGTTCCAAGACCTTAGAACACCATGTGTTTACTTTTCTCCATCTCAAAAATATCCCAAGTTTTATGTCGTACTACAGAAAAAAGACAGAAAGAAAGAAAGAAAAATAACCTTTTAAACAAAGGTAATAAAGGCTTTATTACCCTTTCAAACTACAACTTTAGTTTTCTTATTAGTGTGCTCAATTTTCCACTCCAGATTTGGTAATATGTGATGCACTCTGAAGTGTGTTTCACACACTTCATTTGTGTTAAAGAGGCAGCACTTCTACAAATCCTGTCTATAGTTCCTTCACTATTTTTTGATCCCTTTATTCAATGTTTTATAGAAATTTAAAGGGAGTTAGTGCGGATTTTCTAAAAATGGTTTATCTAGGTAATGGAAAAAGTTATTTTTAAATGATAAAAAGAAAAATATCTGGACTTCTTCGTAATTTAGCAATAATAATCTTTAATAAAGTTGTATTCCAGCTTTTTCTTCAGTCAAAAAGACAAAGTCAAACAGTTGAGAATGTTAAATCATATATAGCAGTCTTAAAGATGAAAACTATAATCTCTCAGGAGGGAATCATTTGAGACTAGAAAACTCAGTTGTGGGAAGGTTTAACACAGGTGAAAAGCCAAGTACTAGATCCAGCGACTCATCCTGGCTTTTACAACATGTGATATTGGTAGGCTACTGGAAAGTCATAGAAATTACTGTGCATCGTTTACATAGCAGAAGTCCTAAGACCACCTTTCATATAGGAGTGCCTAGATGTATGTTGTGTTTTTTTTTTCTTCACATCATTTGTTGTGCACTGTATAATGTTCAAAAATTGGGAGGTAGGGAGGGGAAAAACACACACAGACTGGCTTGAGGGGGTTGGAAGTGATAATGAGGAAAAATATCACACTTTACCTGCATTCCCCCCAGACAATGACAAAAAAATAATTCTACACTTTCCCACCAGACCTTGTTATTAGTACACAGAGGGCTGTTTTCACAATGCTGAGCAGCTCTCCTTTACACCTTCTTTGTTTCAGAATCAACATTTTCACAGCTACAGATTTCTCAGAATACGTTCTTCATCTAAATAGTCAATTATCTTTCTCACAGAACAGGCATTCAAATTCCTGCATTTTCACTATTTTCAAAGGAGGCTAAGAAAATTTCCATACGATATTCTTACTGCCTACAGCAGTTTAAAAGATCTAACATGTAGTTTTTTTCTTTTTTTTTCTCTTCCCTGCCTTTCTGAAGGAGATAGCAATCATTTATCTCAGCAAGACATTTTTCTTGAAGAACAGTAAGCAGATAGAGATGACAGCAGTGGTCGTTTAAGCTGATCCAACCTATTTGTCAATAGCGAGACAGGGCAGGAGGTGATACAGATTCCATTTAATTTTATTACAGCCCAGGAATTTTTCCCCTCCTAATATATCGATGGTATTTTTCCACATTTGTATCATAAAAATCCCTTGTCAATTGACTTTTTTAGGGAAAAACCAAAGGTAGAGATAAATCTGTGTGGGCAAGCAAGGAAAGTCTGAGCTATTATTTACTCACCACTTGACAAAGACAGAAACTGGAACATTCTTTAACATTTTTTTAATCATGGAAGGTCACGGATGCTCAATCACACTGAGCAGACCTATTTACAGAAAAACCCTTTAGGTCTCAGAACTCATCCAGCAGACATCCTTCAGTACCTCCAAAGAAGACGCACACGTATCTATTACAGAACACTTCTCTCTGTTTGAGGGCAGAGTGCTTACACCTTTCCAATCTGTATTAACGTCTCTAGTGCAGGACTAGATAGGGGATAAATAATGAGAGTTCATTTTGCATCTTTGTTTTCCTACAGTGCCTGAATATATACCATGCAAGGGGTTTTCTATCAGCTGCAGCTGAAATTGGTGTTCAGTGCAAGTGTTGTGTGCTGCTCCATTAAAATCCAAAGGTAGTTCAAAATGTTAGCAGACACAGTAGAGGTGTTGAAATAAAGTCTCTCTGTACTTGTTCTCCAAATCTATACTTATTTGTAAAAGTAATTGCAGTGCCTATTGAAGACAAAGACATTCAGGCACTTCAAGCAGTAAACTACAGCATAAATACATGGTTTGTGACTATCAAAAGGCTGTCAAAAGAGGAAAATAAATCGAGTTTTCAAATAGAACTGGTAAAGAAAAGTGAATTATACACATCTGGCAAGTCCCCACCTCATAAAAGCAGACCATATCAGTTTCATTTCACCCAAGTGCAGAGGAGTAAGAGCTGTTGTGAATTTGACCTGTGTTCTTATGGACCTCTGCGAATCGAGACTAACTCATGCCCCCTGTCTTCTAGCTCTCATATCCAAATATCCTCTGATATACCAACCGTACTTGTACTCATCCAATGACACCTTCTGGCAGAAGCAGTGGGACTGATGCAGTGATACCCTCTCTTGTAGAGCACAGGGAATCAGAGAATACAGTAGTATCTCCAGAACACATTTGCACCCTTTTCATCCTGGAGCTGTCCTCAGGGCTGTCTAAATGGCATCCAGCTGCCCTAAAAGAGTCAAACTGGCTTTGAACTCACTGTTTTTCTTTTCTCCTTCTCCTGGATCACAATTTTTCCAGGAATTACCAGAGAAATCTGATTTTCAGCTGATTGGAGTTTACAGCTTGTCCTAAGCAGAACAGCTTGTTTTATTCCCTAGGAAGACACACCAATGTGCTCTCTTTAGGCCAGCATCTGCAAATCAGTGGTGAGAGTCTTTTGCCTTGCACCATGACTGATATAGAAGCCCATTATTCCACATACCTATACTCAGCTGTCATACAAAGAATTGGATTTGCATTTCAGAAAAAAAAATCAATATATGGAAGGGAAGCCTGAACTAAGTAGCAAATCACAGATAAACTAGCTATGGCCTGTATTAATTTTCTTCTCCTCATATTTCTATCTTCCATATAATTATTTGTTTTAAAACAGAATAAAAAAAACAAACTCAGAAAAATGCTTGTTCATTGAAAACAGATGAATTGTCCCTTAAATGCATGTTCAAACTACTGGAATAAACCCTATATTCTGACATCCAATTTGAAGAAGCATTTCTGTACCATAGAGATAGCATTTGCATCATGTAATGAAAGGAATGGGATAACAATTACTTTCCCTTATTGAATAGGTAAGTAAATTGAGCTTGAAAATCCCCATAAATAGTAAGTGTGGAAGTTAGATCTTCCCACAGGAGGCTTAACACAAATAGCAGTCCTTTTCTTTGAAAAAAAAATCCAATCCTTTTTATTTTAATAAGTATGGATTGTGTATTTTAGTTGGAATTATGAGACTTTCTCCCTCCAGACTACCAGCTTTCTTTGACTTGCAGGCCCCAGAAATAAATTCTGAAATTGTGAAGCCTCTATTTATATGGATGAGGGTTGGAAGATGAACAGTAAATGCATGAGCTTAAGATATTTTCTTTAGTTTTGACCTGTTCTGTGAAGTAAAATCAGTACAAATGGGGCATAAATAGTGACAAAATTAAAATATTCTATTTCTTTCAAAAATCCAGTGGAAAACACTTTTCAGAAAGTGATATGAATGAATGTCATATATAAGTGCCAAGGGGCAGGATTTAGTCCTACCCTGAATAATCCTTTTTTAAAGAAAATTTACAGAGTTAGATTGTATAATACAATAACTTTATCAATTTTAGTAGTTGCCTTACATTAAAAAAAGAGAAAATAATTTGTTGCTCTGTGTTGATATAGCTTATCTAAATTGCTCTTCACTTTCACAAGTTTTCTACCTCTGATAAAAAAAAGAAATGTCGGTCACCATATTGACTTTAAAAACATATCCTCAATCTCAAAATTATTTGAAAACCCATTCTGTAGAAATGCCAATTTTTGGTTAATGTGTCTTATTTAATTAAGTCTTGCTAGCTTGTTTTTTAAACAATATTGCTGAAATGTGTAGATAGTCAATGAGTTTTTGCCTAAGACACCAGACTTAGAAACTAGGATTTATTGTTTGTTTCTGCCATGAATTCTAGTGACTTTGGGCTGAATATATCATTTTGCAGTGCCTCAGTTTCAAACTGTAAAAAGGTGGGTGAGGTCTAAGGCAAAGAGTACTGATTCCCAGAGAAACTAGTGATGTTAGAAGCCCAAGGTGTAAGCAATCTCTGTGTGTCTAGTGTACAGAAGGGGAACTGAATGAAAGCAGTCACTGAAACTTTTTCATTCGGCATTTTATGTTTTCATCATATTTATATTTAGTTGTATTTTATGGGCATGTTTGCACTATGTGCAATTCTGCGCAGGTTAATGGTGCTAAAAATGTGCCTGGGATGACTAAATTTCCAATGTGATAACTTAAACCTTTACCATGCAAATGTTTCCAGATTACAGGAGATGAAGACAGTGTTTTCTGTCAGTCAAGAGCTGAAGATGGGCCTACAAGTTATGACATTCCTTCTGAAGAGAAAAAGCTTTTGAAGAAGCAGAAAAGCCAGTGGAAAAGAAGAGTTGATATAAGAAATGACTAACATGTGAAGCCTTGCTGGGTAGAGAACACAGTTACAGGACTTTACCATGAAGGAAAAATTACAAGCAGTAGAAAGCAACCACCAGACTTGTCAGTTGTCTCTCAAAGAGATGAGAATGGAGTGCTTGAAACCATCATCGTTTTTCTTTAGGAAAAGAGTAGCTGCTTGTCTCATATTATGCTGTTTGTCTTCTTGCTCCAGTTTTCATTCCTCCCTCCCCTAACATGCTGTTTTATTAAGGACTCTTGATTCATCACCTGTCAGTGGAGACAAATAGTTCATTGAACACTCAGTCAGTTTCATGTAATTTCTCCAATTTCCTGGTGAGTTTTTCAACAGTATTTAATAATGATACGTAGGTATTAAACCCAGTCCTTATTTCTGCCAGTCAAGGGGTAGAGATAACATACACACAGATCCTTTACTTAGGTTAATAAGGTTTCCAAAAGCATAGTGCTGAATGAGACAAATATATCTTTTGCATGCACATAGCTGGTATTTGTCAAGAAAAGACATAGTAGAACATCCAAATAGCTAGTTAAGGTAGCTGGTACAGAAACCCAGATCTTCTCTTTCTCAAACACCTGTTCCCAGAGATTTGAAAGCAGAATACAAAGAAAATCACAGTGAAGTTTCCGGTATGTTCTCCTAACACTAGTATGGCTTCTTTACGGGATGTCAGCTTCTTTACACAGCTCTCACAGGCCTGGGACAAAAAGATAAATGCCAATTGGAGAAAATATAAGCTTAGTTAAATTGAAATGGAAGGAAAAACACAAAGATAAATGTTTGATCTGCTTTCTTTCATTGTTTATTTTATTTGTATATTAGTCATTGAAGAACCCTAGATGATAGTATTAAAAGCAAGTTTACAGTATTTGCACATTCCATTGAAATGGAAATAATAATAATAAACTTTGTATAACAGTGTGGTCATATGCAGAATCATTTCTTCATGAACATTTCTCTAAGGAAAATAGTTTAGCAATTAGATTTTAAAATAAAACCTCCAGTGACACAAGCAATATTGTTTACCATGGAGCTCTCTGTCAATGAAAGTCTAAGGAAAGAAAATAGTCATTGTAAAACTTGATTGAAATGGATAATTTTGGAAAGTCTAAATTTAAAAATAAAGACTGTGACTTTCTGACTAAACACACTTGCAGAAGAGTTTCTAAGCTCTTCATATTGCAACATACAGGAGATGTTTTGTTATTCCTCTGAGCAGAGGAAATTAAGGCCTGTCAGCTTTATTAAGAAATGGCAATACGAGACATTTTTACTGCTATTGGATAAACTATTATATTGTCACACTGAATTCTGCATTCACTCTTGTGCTGTTCATATCAGAAAGGACAGGCCTGAAGTAGAAGTGGTTCATGGTTCTATTTTATAACACACAGCACCTTATTTTTATTTGTCAAGCTTTTTTTGCAGACATGGTTTCATATTAGTAACAGTATTTAAGTTTTCACTTCCAAGTCTGTTTGTGCTCTGCTTCCATTTATTTATTAATAGGTAGTCTTTACATTATCATATACTGTTTTTCCACACACTTTAAAGAAGAAAAAGAAAATCAATTTCTTGTCAATTGTCAAAAGAAAATCGATTAACAGAAATGAAAATAAGTGTAACAATATGAAGTTATTTACCAAGAAATGAACAAACAAAATAGGGCAGCTTGTACCTATGGGTAACAACAATAACAAGAAGAAATTTATTTCACTGTGGAGGAAAAAATGGCTTCCCCACTAAAGTTGCATTGAAGGAGAAAATCAGATAACAAGTAAGAAAGTATGGTAAAATCAGAGGAAGTAGGACTATGTATGTATTAAGTCTTCAGAAGTGTACACCCAAGTTGCCTAATTAAATATTGATGGGAACACCACAGAGTGAATAAAACAAAATCAAACATCAAACACAAACATTGTGAAGAAAGGTAAGGGTGGTCTTACTCTTACTGCAGAGGACCTGACATTTTTATGACTCACTTTAGGTTTTCAAAATCACAAAGTGCATTGATCCAGATAAACTTCTGGATCAAAGAACATAAATTGTAGAAGTCTGGGATGGAAAGAAAACAAAGTGTCTGTGTCCCAATCATATAATTCAAACTATGAGATCATATACTAATAAACTCACTATAGTCAAAAGAATTACTCATCCGAGTAGATAAGAATTCAAGAAAGTATCTAAATATGCTCAAAAATAGTTCAGGTTGGCCAATTACGAACAGTCAAAGAACATGGCACATAATCCACAGTCTTTAAACTTCTCAAAGCATCTTTATTACAACTTTTTTACCTTTGGCTGCTCTTTGACCTGCCTTTCTAAGTGCATAGCTGGGCTGCAGTAGGAATTGTAGCAAAAAGCATTAGAGGCTTCTCTGAAAGCAGCTTCACACCTTAAACCTGGGGCCCTTTCTCCCAACAAATCTTTTAAACGGTGTAACAAAGCACGAGCAGATCTCTCTCAGAACAATTCATTTCTATAGCTGCATTTTTTCAGTGTATTCTAAAAACTATCCTCCTGTGGGGAGCACAAGTGAAAAAATTAGTAAAAATAACATTCATTAACGCAATTCTGACCACAACCTCCAGCTCTCACTTGTCCGCTGGTACTTTTGAGGTTTTGTCAACAGTTGGACTGCCACACAAAACAGAGTTTCACTGTTTATTAGGAGATTTGGATTGCCAAGAGATAGTTTCAGGTTGGTTCCTGTGCTCCTTATATTTTCCTTCACGTGACTGTGGGATACCACTTATCCTCAAGGAAAAGACTTGCTGAATTTTTCCAACATTCAACAGTGCATTTCCAAAAGTCAAGCTTGTTAAAGAATATCAGTATGTAAGAGGAAAAACATTGTGTGAAAAGTTTGTTTACAACCCTAGATCAGACTTTCCTAAATAGAATTAGTCTGAACATTTTCAGATTAAATCACAGGGAAGGAACAAAACTTCTGACTCTCTTAGTCTCCCTCTCTCTCTGTCTGTCTCTCTCCCCGACCCCTACAAATATGTTCCACATCACAGGAAAGGAACAAAACATATATATAAATATACACATACATATATGGGAGTTTTATATCTATTTTTTATACATATGTATATAACTTTCCCATAGGAAATCATCATATTATCCCATGGCAGAAAGCTTCAGTCAACGGTGTTAGAATGTTTCCTCTGCTCTCAGCTCTGAGACATTTTTTCTTCCAAGTATTTTGACTTCCTAATGTTTTATTTAGATAACTCTGCTTTCCAAACCACTTTTTCCAGATACCTTCACCCATAGTATGAATCTGACATTTTTTGAAACTTGATCTAGCCAAGGTCTAAAACATGGCCAGTTAAGTATTTAACAACCTTTGATAGGTACTGTTTCAAAGATTTAATGACTATTATAGCAGCTGTGTTCTAGAGATCCTTCTGATCAATTAAATAGTTTCTTATAAGCCCTGTATGTTGTTTACTGAGGAAAGTACATATGCAGCTTTCTACCTGGTGCAGTTTTCTAAACTAGAAACTTACTATCTTCACATTCCTTGGCAATAAAAAGTTAATTAAATTACATATTAATTAAATGCAGCAATATTGAACCTGTCAAAACAAACGTTATGCTATCCCAGTTGTGGTCCTTTATTTCATTCATATGCAGGGTAAAATATACCAGTCTTCCCCCCCCCCCCCCCCCCCCCCCCCCCCCCCACACACCCCATAATGACAAACATTTCTCTTCTTGCAGCCTCTCTCTTTCCTTTGTCTGTGGGTAGAAGCATGCTGGGAGATGGCACCTTCTCCCTGTCCCATTGATGTGCCAACAAGCACGGCTCTTCCAAGGCTGAATCCAAACTCCTGGGCAGCAAAACATTCTGAGTGTGTGGCACTGCCTCGAGTCACCTCAAAAGCCATCTTGTCAGCAGTTTTTTGATACATAGTCAGAACTAGGTATATATGTGGTAAGTTTAATTTGTTTCAAGGTGTTCAGAAGCATAAGACAAATCCCTAGTCTGCTACATTTACAAAAATCTTTTAAATTATCACTTCATTATCTTTTTTTACTAATAATTTTATTGGTATTACTCTGTTTTCCACATGACAAATGACACAGGCCATCTAGTATTGGAAAATTTCTGCTAAAGGAAAAATAATGATTATATATGGAACTGCCTGTTCCACTTTTCCTACTGAAAACTTCTTACATGGAAGGAGACTGACCCAAAAAATTTCTTCAAAGATTTGTACTAAGCTTTAGGTCAGCATATTTTTTCTCTCAGGAAAATTAAAGTAATCACTTAATCGGTCACTCTGCAATCTCTATTATGAACAACTTTATTATGTGCTTTCCTTCACTGATTATTTAAGGTCAAATACAGTTCTGTGGATTTATTAATACCACATGTGAGTCCTCGGAGTTCATAAGTATTACTTGTCCTTATCATGCTGCAGTTAGGATCAGTGAATCTATTGATTTTAACATAACCCAAACTGAGCAGTGTTTTTTATGAAAGTGAAAGAAATGAGTAATTGGCTCATTTAAAGATATATAGTCCCTTGTATTTTCTAACTATTGCTATGTCAGCAAATTTTATGGTGGAATTTCTAAACAATTCCTTCACTATTCCATTAGCCTTTTTATGGTGGTGCTTTCTCAAATCTAATCTAAATTTGGTCCTGTGACCGTTTTAACATGAGTTTTTAAAAATGGAAAGCATCAAGATTTATCACGTTATATATAAGAGGCATTTTCAAACTATCCATTCAAATAAATCCATCTACAATGGATGAGATTCAAAATTTCCATGAGTGTGTCCCCACCACTGACTATAAATTGGAGATCTCACTTTTACACTACTCTGCAATGATATTATCAAGTCCTCAATAGAGACAAAAAAGACTTTATAATGGCAACAGTTGATTTTTCATGGAAAATGGCAGGTGCTACGATATGAAGAAATAGATTATTAAATTAATATTTTAAAAGATGGTCTAAAAGGGATTTTATCTTTTTTCTACAATTTTTTCAACACACCTGATCCCATTCAAATATCAGACATCTTAAAGTTTTTTTTTTTTTCTTTCTTTTTGCTTTATCTTTATTTAAATTATCACAGGAACAAATCCCATTGTGCAGGCTCCTTGGCTACCTGGTGGACCCTGGAAAAGTTACCTATGAAATCTCTGACATAATGAACATTTCATTATGACCTCTCCAGTTTTAAATTGTCTTGTCTTAGAATTTCCCATCTTATAGTCAGGTTTCCATTAAATAACACTGACAGCCTCTTCTTATAAGACCAGCAGTCAATTTTCAGTTTCTAGCACCATAGGTTTCAGTTTTGTTCAACAAGATTCAGGTCCATTCAGCCGGAGATGGATGAAAAGGAGTAACATTTTACCTTAGGATGGTGGGTTAGCTGTTTCTCAGAGAGTTGGGGGAGTATTCATCTCCTTATACAAGAAATTTTAAGATCTTGTGTGATATACAAAGTACATCTCTGCTGACTCACAATTAATTAAATTTGTTTTAGAGCAGATGCAGAGAAGGGCCACTAAGATATCTGAGGGAGAGAAAAATCCTTTTTATGAGAAGAAACAAGAATTTTACTTTCACAGTCTAGTCATGTAAAGGCATGACCTGAGTTCTGCCTAGAAATGAATCTCCACAAATATATGTATATTCTGCATAAATGAATCTGTGAGCTGGTATAAGAATGGATGGATGGGATGGAAATAAAGAAAAAAATCTTGTTATCAGAGAATTTAAATTTCAGAGAAACTTGCCTCCATACATAATTTAGCTAGTATCTAACAGAAATCTAGCTAATTTTAAGATAGAGCTTAAGAAAGTTTAAGATCCTTCTGGAAGCTATGCTAAGGCACATGGAGGACAGGGAGGTGATTTGAGACAGCCAGCATGGCTTCACCAAGGGCAAGTCCTGCCTGACTAACCTAGTGGCCTTCTATGATGGAGTGACTACATCAGTGGACATGGGAAGGGCTACAGACGTCGTCTATCTGGATCTCTGTAAGGCCTTTGACACGGTCCCCCACAACATCCTTCTCTCTAAACTGGAGAGGTATGGATTTGATGGGTGGACTGTCCAGTGGGTGAGGAACTGGCTAGATGGTCGCATCCAGAGGGTAGTGGTCAATGGCTGAATGTCCAGATGGAGATTGGTGATGAGTGGCGTCCTGCAGGGTCCGTATTGAGACTGGTACTGTTTAATATCTTCATCAATGACATAGACAGTGGGATCGAGTGCACCCTCAGCAAGTTTGCAGACAACACCAAGCTGAGTGGTGCAGTCGACACGCCAGAAGGATGGGATGCCATCCAGAGGGACCTGGACAAGCTCAAGAAGTGGGCCCGTGTGAACCTCGTGAGGTTCAACAAGGCCAACTGCAAAGTCCGGCACCTGCCCTGGTCAGGGCAAGCCCCAGTATCAATACAGGCTGGGGGATGAAGGGATTGAAAACAGCCCTGCTGAGAAGGACTTGGAGGTACTGGTGGATGAAAAGGTGGACAGGAGCCAGCAATGTGCACTCACAGCCCAGAAGGCCAATCGTATCCTGGGCTGCATCAAAAGAAGCGTGGCCAGCAGGTGGAGGGAGGTGATTCTGCCCCTCTACTCTGCGCTGGTGAGACCCCACCTGGAGTCCTGTGTCCAGCTCCAGAACCCTCAGCATAAGAAAGACATGGACCTGTTGGAACAGGTCCAGAAGAGGGTCACGAAAATGATCAGGGGAATGGAACACCTCTCCTATGAAGAAAGGCTGAGAGAGTTGGGGTTGTTCAGCGTGGAGAAGAGAAGGCTTTGGGGAGACCTTATTGCAGCCTATCGGTACTTAAAGGGGGCTTATAAAAAAGATGGGGACAGACTTTTTAGCAGGGCCTGTTGCGAGAGGACAAGGGGGAATGGCTTTAAACTAAAGGGGGGTAGATTGAGACTAGGTATAAGGAAGAAACTTTTTACGCTGAGGGTGATGAAACACTGGCACAGGTTTCCGAGAGCGGTGGTGGATGCCCCATCCCTGGAAACATTCCAGGTCAGGTTGGACAGGTCTCTGAGCAACCTGATCTAGTTGAAGATGTCCCTGCCCACAGCAGGAGTGATGGACTAGATGACCTTTAGAGGTCCCTTCCAATGCAAACTATTCTATGATTCTATGATTCTACAAATATTGTAAAAGGTATTTCAGTTTCCTTGATTCATGGCAAGGAATAGAACATACTGAAACTTCAGGTCTCATCTTCTCATGACATTTACCTGCCCTGCTCTGCTGAAACAGGAACTTTGGTTGGTTGATCATGTTCTTCAGGACATTTGTTAACCTGTGTTAAAGTCCTAATGTGGAAAAGAATGTTGTAATGTTAACATATGACAGTTCTGTTCATACATATGTTAAGAGGTAATAAAAAAAATACATTTTTTATCTGCAATTGTCCCTTATATTTTTTCACAAACTAAATACAAGATCAGTTCAGAGAATTTGTTTTGCTTTTAAAACTAAAGCATGAAACATGTAGAAAATGCTAGGGAAAGCAAAATCTGAGGTTTTACAGCACGATATTTGTGGCCATAGCAACATCATACAATGGGTGCCATAATGAGCACCTAAGATCGATGGGGGACTGGTCACCTTAGAGAGATGCAGTGAGAAGACGAGGTGCAATTCAAGATAGAGGATGGCCAATGTAATGCCCTCTCCTGTGACAGTCAGTTGCTTTCCTTTGACAATATTTTGGGATGACAGGAGAAGTAATGATTTCAACATGTAGTATTCTCTATCTTGAAATGTGTTGAAATCCATATCCTCACAGAGACATCACGGCAAAAACACCTTAACAGTGTTTCTTCACTGAATGTCTAAGGACTCTATAAGCTTTAAAAAATCCACAGGCTAATGAAACAAATAGCAACTGCCTTCAGGGCATTTTCTTTTCCTAATGCTCTCCAATAGAGATGGGTCACTCACTTAGATATGTTGTTTCCTTTTTGCTTTCAAACAATGGACTACACATTCAGAAACTGTATATTCCTCTGGTAGTACATTCTTCTTCTCTGTGCTCATAACCAGTTACTAAGTGTATGTCATTTCTGTGCATGTATGTGCACATATGTGTGTAATTTGTATGATATAATATTTGCATATAATTACAATAGTCAATTACCTTTCACATAACACATTACAGAAAGACATCTGGGAAATTGTGAGTATTCTTTTTGTTACATTTTTGGTATTTAGACACACAGAAATAGTATTGCTAATTCCAATGTAAACAGGTGCTTGTCATAGAATAATAACCTTGCAAATAAAGCTGGACGCTATGTGGAGCAGGCATATTCAAAGCATGAAACAGAAAAGGAATAAAGATAAAAAATTAAAAGTAGAAGTGGAAATGAATGAAAATGTACTCATGTGGTGAAAAAACAGCCTCATGTGATAATAAAAAATAGAATAAATTCTGATTCTTATTACACTCAGGCAACTAAATTTGTTCTGAAAGTCAATTCTCTGTAAAACTGTTAATGTTGGACTGGCGGTTGGACAAAGTACAGATTATGGGACAGAAACTCATATGGACTTTGCTCCACTGAAGTGAGCAGAACATCTGACCTAGTGGACGGAACATAATATTAAGAACTGGTTGGAAGCCAGTTGTAGTGCTAAAAGAAATAGATGTTAAAGTGTTCTTTTTTCATTAATTTATAAAAGTGTCACATATAATTTATTTAGGCTAGTAATCCCATACTTTGCTGTTGTTTCCACACTGGGACTGTGATAGAGATTTGCTGCCAGGTCAACAGCTAAAGGGGAAAGTGGTATTTAACACAGGGATTTTGTTTATTGATATTCCTATTAACAAGTCTGTTTGGCGGAATTGTTTTTTTACTTAATTTCATTTCTTGCAGAGCAACTTCTTTTAATAAGCAAGAAAAAGTCAGGCATACAGTCTTCTCTCACAAATACTGTGAAAACTTGTGATTTAGTGATTTATTCTGGATGGATTTCCCTAAATAAACATTAAAATTGATTAAATTTGCCAGATGGAGTCTCTTGCTTTGTTTATTGTATTTATTTATGTATTCTGTATATGTATTCATATCAATAAGTAAGGGGGGGGGAAGCAAAGTTTGTGCATTTTTCTAATTTAAAAACCATATATATACACATACACATATACATAAAGAATTTAAAAGAAATGTAAAAGGTAATGAAATTGTAAGGAGGGGAAAAATCAGATGTAGACCTGGATTTCAGAAGGTGTTGAGCCTCATCACTGTAACTGAGGTCAATGGAAACTATAAATTTGGGGTATACATAAAACAGCTTTTACCATTTTATTTGCAATTATTTGGAAGGCTCTAGTGTACATCATATCGGTATGCTGTCAAATAGCAGATTTATAACAGGATCACTGTGAAGGTGTGTGTGTCTTCGAGTGTGTGTGTGTGTGTGTGTGTGTATGGAGGGGGGAGACAGGAAGGAATCAGAAATATTTCAGTGTTTGTGGCCATGTAGCTTCACTTTTTTATGTAGCTGTATTCATTTCAGTGCTTTATTATGACATATCATACATCAACATTACAAGCTGGCAAGCAGAGATAAATAGTGGCAAAGCTCTTTTTATGCTATTTTGTGCTGCTGAATACTTTGGAATCTCATTTTTGACAGCTTAAGGCTGAAGTATCATATATTCCCAACAACTTCATTTAAATACACAGATGAATGGTACAGAGCACATTTTTAAAAATGAAAGCACCTCATCATCAACATCCACACACATCTACACACACACACTCATACAAACAGTGTATCAAAGTGAATTAAACTCACCAGCTTTCCCTTCTGTTCTGTCTTCTATTGGAAAAGATAATGGCTGCTTCTCCTCACAGAAAACATCAAGGAAGCAGCTAAGTGAAAAAACAGCAACTATGGCCTGATTTAATAGGATAATATTGTCTGGAAAATATTTCTTTCTGAGGGTTTTGTTCACTTTGTTTGCATGTTTCTAAGCTTCAATATACCTTTTTTTTCTTGTTTTGTATTTAAATATGATAAACCAAACAAGTAGAGTTAGTGCTTTCTTTTTGCTCTGAAAGTACAATATTATAATAGTAGAAGTAAGAGCAATCATAATAGAAATAATGATAATAATAATGGAAGTACAGGCAGGATCCTGTTATCCTCAGACCAGCCAGAAATGCCTCAAAGTACAGGAAAAATAGATGCAGCAATTTAGAATGCAGCAACAGAGAGTAAATACAGAATATAGCCTGACTGTCTGGATTTACTTCAGATCAATGTAAAAGTGAATTCTGTACATGAAGACGCAGTTCAGATCAGACAATTATTTACCCTGCAGAAAAGGGAGATTTTATGCCCCCCACTATCTCCTTCCATTAGCACCAGACAGTGTAGCTTACATTCTGGTGAAATCTCCACATCTGCACATCTGCCTACCTAAAGAAAAGCTGGTCCTGTAAGAGAAAGACCCTTTCATAAGTCCTTTTTCCTATAAAAATGGTGGTCTAATCCACCATTGAAAATCATGGAATTTTACAGTAATGCATATGTCATTCTCTGTGTAATTAAATCTTTCTCTAGGAGACATAAGCCCCGGCCTATATGTGCTCCTACATGAATGTCCTCTGCTAATCACAGCTGTGATGGCACCACTTCTTTCTTACCAGGAGAAGTGAGTCCCTAAAAACAGAAAAACTGGGCAAACTGAGACTCTGCAAAATGAACTTAAGACCACAGAAATCGCCTGCAAAACCACTGAGTACTCTGGTTATACATGACATAAATAAGATATGTCACATACACCCTGGTCTGTAACATCTCTCAGAAGGTCTAGTGACACTCAGAGACATTTAGGGAGGTCTTGGTTAACCTTCCAGCAAATACACATGAAACTAAATTTCTAGAGAATCTAGTGGGTTTTGTGAAAAGGCTTCATTTTATTGATTTGTTTAAAAAAGAAAAAATAGAAATAAGTATTTTCACTGAAAATTGATTGTCTTGATTAAATCAAAATTTTCCATTAAGCAAATTTTCCAAATAAGGAAAATACAGATCAAAATGCATAAATGCAATTTCACACGGCAACGTCTAGATATAGTGTGTGTGGGGGGGGGGAAGTCACAGTCCTTTGACTGAAAAAGGGAAAAGCCTCCCTTCTTCCCAATTAAAACCACAGGAGAACATAAAAAGTAGGTCAAATGCACTAATGGAACTAAAAAAATAAATTTTTCCCCTATCTGTCTTTCTTAGATGTCTTCAGGCTGATGCTAGGAGGGTTCAATAAGGGAAACACTTTGCCTGTGGCACCTTTCAGGACTCTGAAAGTCACTTTCGCAGCTTCTTCATTGAACTCATGGTAGAAAGTTACTCCCAAAATAAAGTGACCATTATGAGCTTCCTAATGCATGAGGCCGGGTGAAAGCTGTCTAACTAATAGCACTTCGTTTGTACAACAATGTGAAGGTACATATAAAAAGGAGTGATGGTTGTATTATTTTAAAATAACTTATAACAGACTATAGCATGTTAGAAAATTATTTCTCTCAAGAAATTAGATTAAGAGTAATAAAGAATCAGATTCTTTATCAATAATCAAGCAATCTTTGCTTAATAGTCAAGGACAATAAAAATACCTTTATTTCTACTGACTGGTTATGCACTTCTATTTTCAGTCTTTGGGATTACTTTTGTGATTGGGTCTGTGCTAAATTATTTGGATAAAATCTGATAATAATGACAGGAAAATTATATAAAAGAGTCATCTAGTTCTATGCTAATGAATAACTCTTCTTCACTGAGGAAAAAACGTGAGATTTCAACACCATTGATTCCCTCTAAATACAAAATAACTTAGTACAAGACACTGCATGTTTTACAGGGTGTCTATTTTTGTGGCATTCTGAAATAAAGTGCTTAATAACTAGACTCATTAATACTAATGGTAAATCAGTGAGATTAAATATTTCTATAAATCATTTTATTAATAAAACAGAGGGCTCATTAAAGGACTATTGAACTGTTAAGCTGCAATATTTCAGTATCAGCATTTTATAAATATTTCAATTAGCACAGGTTGACAACATAGAAGGGGAGGCATAAAATAGTCTAGTCACTCTATATGACACAGACTGCCAGCTCAGCTTGTGGAGATATAAAGGATAATGTTTCAGTGGGATCATAACTGCATAGCAAATTGAACATTTTTAAAAATAAATATATAAAGCATCTCTAATTTGTGCCTTCCAAGGACCTTCTGAGGACTGTGTGCTACTACTGTTCACTATATCATTTTACTATTATCCTTAGAAAGATGACTCCAACCTGAAAGGAATTTGAACAGCTGAGGACAAAGAAGTGCATACTTAAACACCAAAAGAATAATGATAGCTTAAGAGAACAAAGGAAAGAATAAAGTGCCCTCAGTAAGAATGTTTAACATATGTAAGTAGTGAAAAATGATAGCTAGAAGTCTGCACTTCAAATGTGCTATAACAGATTTGAAAGCAGAAAATGACCACAGAGCAAGTGTTGGGAGAATGTCAGATAATATAGTGTCCTGATTCTTTTGAAATTCTTCATGTCAAACCTTTACTTAGCTCTTTTCCCGGTAATTGTCACATATGTGCTGTGGGGAAAAAAAAATAGACACCTGTGTGAGATACTAAATAGAGGGAAAAAAATCAGTTGGGTAATTTGATTTCACCCTCAGGGTGTTCTCTATTCTCCACTTCTGAATTATATTAATCTGAAAAGGAGTTGATGTTGGCTAAAATAAGGAAGAGAGAGGATCTAATGGTAGAAGAGGTAAGAAAAGGTGTACCTTTAGAGTCTGTGATTCCTCCACCAGAGGAAGAAAACAGTTCCATTCCAGTCTCCAGTTTCTTGAATTATAGTCAGTGCAGGGGAAAAGAGCTTTTTATTTTGAGCTTAGTGTATCAAGAAAATAATGCAAGATATTATCTTATTCTCTTCAGAGTTCTGAAATTTATATTATTATCTAGTAGAGGTAGGACCTTCTTTTTCATCCCATTTTGTTGGCATTGCTATGAACCTATTTGAATGTCAGTAGACTTTCAACCCATGAGGTCAAATTCGTCTTTCATGTAAGTGGTGCAATTCTCTGAAATTAAAAGGACAGCAAAAAGTTACTTAAAAGTACAAGTAAATCTGATATAAAGATATCATCACAGTAACTCTTTTCTGAAGCTCTTTTGTCCATCAGCTGAGGTTGTTCCCTGGTATGGTAATCTCTCACTGTCAGTTCTCATTGTGGGAGCATGAAGGGAACATGATCTCTCTCTCTTAACTGGCAAGATATTATTAAAGCTTAAGTAGCACAAGGGTTACTGAGACTTGATTTTTTTTTTTTTTTGTAATTAGCTCAACAATATATTTTATTCACATAGATAAATGCCTTCAAATGCCATTAACTTTAAAATCTCATATACTTGTATGATTAGAAAATAGTATCTGTCCTGGTTTCGGCTGGGATAGAGTTAATTTCCTTCCTAGTAGCTGGTACAGTGCTGTGTTTTGGATTTAGGATGAAAATAATGTTGATAACACACCAATGTTTTAGTTGTTGTTAGGTAGTGCTTACGCTAGTCAAGGACTTTTCAGCTTCCCATGCTCTACCCACTGAGAGGGCTGGAGGTACACAAGAAGCTGGGAGGGGGCACAGCCAGGACAGCTGACCCAAACTGGCCAAAGGGATATTCCATACCATGTGACGCCATGCCCAGTATATAAACTGGGGGGAGTTGGCCAGGGGGTGGTGACCTGCTAAACCACTTTCAGAATTAAACAGTCAGGAGGTATCTTTTATTTGGAAACATTCTAAAAGTAGAGAACTGATTTAAAAAAAAAAAATCTTTAACAACCTTAAACATAATGTGAAGAAACAATCCTTGATGTTTAGTTTTGGTTACTAAGTAAGATCATATAAAAGACAATATAAGGTTTAGGCATGTACCCTAAGACACCAAAATCTTGATAACATTGAAAATTTTAGCTTATTTATATCAAAACCAGAAACAAACCTTTTTCCACTTTGATATCTACCTGCAAACAAAATCCAAAATATTTGGCTGATCTGTTGCAACCTCCCCCAGTCGTGTTAAAAACAGTTTAAGTTTGCTGTGATGTATTTTGCTTCCCTGGGTTTAAAAGTTTAGCAGAGTATCTGGAATATCTAAATTACTTTCATTTACATATACATGTGATCTACATGAATAAATTTTGATTAATTTTTACATTATTTATCTTACAGAGAACTTAAATCTAATGAGCACATACAGTAATCACTTCTGGATAAGGAATAGGGGAATAAACTTGAAAAGACTGCATAACAACAAGGTTCAGGAAATCAACAAGATCAAAAAATATTCATTAACAAGTAGAATAGATCCCTAGTGATACAGGTACAGATGAATGAAAACTTTGGCTTAAAAAAAAAATAGTGATTAATAACTAAACTACTTCATTTTTTTCATAGAATCATGGAATCACAGAATGTTTTGGTTTGGAAGGGTCCTTCAAAGATCATCTAGTACAAGCCCCCTGCCATGGGCAGGGACAGATTTCACTAGATGAGATTGCTCAAAGCCCCATCCAAGCTGACTTTGAACACTGCCACTGATGGGGCATCCCTTCTCTTCTCTTCTCTTCTCTTCTCTTCTCTTCTCTTCTCTTCTCTTCTCTTCTCTTCTCTTCTCTTCTCTTCTCTTCTCTTCTCTTCTCTTCTCTTCTCTTCTCTTCTCTTCTCTTCTCTTCTCTTCTCTTCTCTTCTCTTCTCTTCTCTTCTCTTCTCTTCTCTTCTCTTCTCTTCTCTTCTCTTCTCTTCTCTTCTCTTCTCTTCT
>NW_008825162.1:3193659-3195289 GCF_000699105.1 Pygoscelis adeliae
CCTTTCCCTTCCCTTCCCTTCCCTTCCCTTCCCTTCCCTTCCCTTCCCTTCTTCTCTTCTCCAGGCTGAACAACCCCAACTCTCTGCAGCCTTTCTTCATAGGAGAGGTGTTCCATCCCCCCTGATCATTTCTGTGGCTCTCCTCTGGACCCACTGCAACAGGTCTGTGTCTTTCTTGCACTGGGGACCCTAGAGCTGGACACAGTACTCCAGGTGGTGTCTTCACCAGAGCAGAGTAGAGGGGGAGAATCACCTCCCTCGACCTGCTGGCCACGCTGCTTTTGATGCAGACCAGGATATGATTGGCTTTCTGGACTGCAAGCTCATGTTGCCAGCAAATGTACAATTTTACACCAAGCAGTATCCCCAGGTCCTTCTCTGCAATGCTGCTTTCTATCAATTAATCCTCCAGTCTGTACTGATATTGGGGGTTGCCCTGACCCAGGTGCAGGACCTTGCATTTGGCTTTGTTGAACTTCATGAGATTCACATGGGCTCACTCCTCAAGCCTGTCAAGGTCTCTCTGGATGGCTTCCCTTCCTTCTACTGAATCAACTGCACCATTCAGCTTAGTGTCATCTGCAAACTCGCTGAGGGTGCACTCAATCCCATTGTCTGTGTCATTGCTGAAGATATTAAATAGTATTGGTCCCAGCACAGGCCCTTAAGGGACACCATTATTTACTGATTTCTACTTGGACTTTAAGCCATTGACTGTAATTGTTTGGACATGGCCGTCCAGCCAATTCCTTATCTGTCCAACAGTCCATCCATCAAGACCATATCTCTCTAATTTAGCAGCAAGAATGTTGTGGGGGACCGTATCAAAGTCCTCAGAGAAGTCTAGGTAGATGACATCCATAGCTCTTCCCTTGTTCACTGATGCAGTCACTCCATTGTAGAAGGCAACTACATTAGTCAGGCACAATTTGGCCTTGTTGAAGCCATGTTGCCTGTCTCTAATCACCTCCCTGTCTTCCATATGTTTCAATATGTCTTCCAGAAGGATCTGCTCCATGATCTTACTGGGCACAGAGATGAGGCAGGCTGATCAGTAGTCCCCAGGGTCCTCCTTTTTACCCTTTTTCAAAATGGGAGTGATGTTTCCCTTTTTCCAGTCACTGGGGACTTTGACTGACTGTCATGACTTCGAATATGACGAGGTGTGGCTTTGGGACTACACCAGCCAATTCACTCCGGACCCTGGGATGTATCTACTTTAATTTACATGCAGATACTTTCATCTGAGGAGCTCAGAATGTTTGACAACAGTTCTCTGCTTAATTTTCACATAATAAACAATTGCAGCATTAGAAATTTACAATAATTATTTCATATTCTAGTGTGTGATATAATTCTATATGTTATATGCCTCACTGCAAATTAGCAGAAGAAAAGTGAAGAAGAGCATTGAAGAGAAGTGAACAAGAGTATTATACTCAATTGCAATAAAAAATATATTATTCAAACGCCTCACCAATAATGGAATGTAGTCAAGATGGGAGGTCTAATGTGGTCATCTACTTTATTAAATATGCCATTTCCTCTTACACTGGTAAAGATACATCTGTTTTATTTCTCCAGGGAAGATATCTTCAGAAATGTATGTTCCAAAGCGTACTGAGTTTTG
>NW_008825162.1:3195319-3202638 GCF_000699105.1 Pygoscelis adeliae
CTTTATCCAACAATCTATGCTGAAAATCATCATTGCTTGTAGGCCAAAAGAAAAATCATTGTGTCTGCCAAAAGGGACAGTTCTAGACACTACAGGAAGAGCTAACTGTTATGGATGATCTGATCCTTAAAGGTGCTGCAATCACTGAGTTCAGAAATGACACCCCTGTCTTTGGGACAGAGGAAAATAGAGAGCTGGGAAGGTGTGAACTAAATATGTTGAAGAAAACATGCAAAAATAGCCATCTGGTCTACATCACTGAATGCCAATCCATGTGAGCAATGCCCTCATCCCAGAAACCCTCAGAAAATGTCCAAGGGTCCACAGCAGTGATGCCAGTGATTTCCACAGTGAATAATGAACATTAAGATTGTAATATATTATTATAATCCCAGGAGTTCCAATGCTTTTGCCTAGAGTTAATGGGAAGCCAAATGCTCTCTGGTAATAAATACACATGTCTCTGTCTGGCACAGAATTATTGTTTGTCTCATAGTAACCAATATTTCCTTTTATTATACACAAAAAATTCTGACAGTGTCAAAAAATTAGAATTTTTAAGTCATAAACTATTTAGTACCTGCTATCACATCACAGCAGATGCATTAAAACCAAAACAAAATAAAACCAATAGAAACGGTGAAATATTTATTATGGAAGACTTTAAATTTTCTTGGAATTGTTGGAATAAAGAAATATATTGACTGAATGCACCAATCAGGCCTGTGGCTTACATTATATATCTGTCTCCAACAAGTTAATCAATACTTTAAATGAAACCGTTAGTCTACTATGAAAAATTAGAAAAAGTTTGCATTTAAAGAAGCTCTCCAATTCTAATTCATAAAACAAATATGGAAGTGTTTTCTTTTTTCTATAAAGAAAGGAGGAGACACAAGCTGGACCCTAAAGGAAAAGCAAAACATGTAAAAACATGATGAAGATAATTTCAATCTTACCATTTTTATTTTGTTTTTTTCAAACTCTGCCTTCAGAATACAAAAGCCTTTTGAGTCACCCTTACATTGTCAAGTAAGTTCTTTCCAGAATCTATGGAGAAACCAAAGATCACTTGTGGTCATTGTCATGTTGGCTGTGTAGCAGTAAGAAATTGACTGTTATTAGCCATAGCACATTGCATAAAGGGCACTACTATCAACACCTCAATTGATTTGTTGTCTATCTGAATGTATTTTTCACTTGTCAGCAGGTAGCTACAGGATCTTCCCATACAGCAAACAAAAACAGGCTTCAAACATCATCATAAAAGTTTTTTCAGATCTAAGTGGTGCACACACATCTTGTGAAAAGTTGTTTTAGCCTGCTTCTCATGGAAATAAATTATTCAAGAGAAAGGCCTAAACATGTTGAATTATGTTTATACCTAAAAATACTATGGGTATATCTGAGTGATCTTTGAGGAACACAAATGCTCACCTAAATTGAAAGATCAGTTTTTGGTGTCACATACAAGCACAGCTTACTAAACAAGTTTTGGTCAGGGCTGTTTGTTTGTTTGTTCTCCCATGAGCATTGTGACTATCCAAACTATGTGATTCTACAGTCCAGAACATAATTATGGAAAAAATATTATATCGTCATTTTAGGATTGCAGCTCAAAGCTTGTTATCACCAATGAAATAAGAGATAGCCTGGTTTTGCTAGGGGACAAATGAGTTCCTGATGCTGGTTTGTGAAAATCTCCCAAGCTGAGACTACCAGGCCATTAGCCAGACAGCTCTGACTCTTACTTAGATTGCTGAACTAGTTCTTATTCGGAGGACAGGATTTCACTGACTCCTTCACTGACTGATTTTGAAGGCCACAAAATTTTTTCCTACTTTGTTGCTACAATTTTCCTCCTCACAGCTATTCAGTCGCTGTTTTTTCTTTCAGTAGCCTTAATGCAGAGAGAATTAAGTATAACTGTTTTCTGCATTGGTGATTTTATGAACTAAAAGCAGGTCAAACCAAACTAAAGAAGTTGATTCTGTGGAAAAGTATCGTCAAAATGTGTTTTAAAAGTATGTGAATTAATTCTGTGGTTTAAACCTCCCTGTCTCATGTTATACAAGCAAATGATCCTGACCAAAGTAAAATGTCTAGATTTTGTAAAGGTGGGCTCACCTTTACAAAACCTTCCAAACAGGCTTGGTATGGAAATGTGCCATCTACTAATCTGGGAAATGATACAAGAGGAACTGAGCAAATCTATCAAGTATCTGTGTGGATAATGGGCATGTAGGGCCACTCAGCAGAAGAGAAACTCATTCACCACCAGGGAATTATTTTGAAAACTTTTTAAAGATCATGCTAAAATGTTAAAATATTCTGAATCAAAATCCTGGACTTAACGACAATTAAAATTTAACAAGAATGAACATTTAATTAACACTAACATTTAATCAACAAATTAACATTAACATGTAAAAGAAATACTGAAAATTTCCTTCCATGCTTTTTAACTCAAATTGAGCTAAATGCAGACCTTGGTAAGAATGGGAGGACAACAATGGGATTGCTAAGTATAGCTCAGGCTATATTTTTGTTAAAATACTGTTCCCTTTCCAACAAAGGCAAGATACTCCAAATCTCTTAGAACTAAGGAGTATGTAACAGACCTGATTCTTAGTCAACCAGGTCTCCTGCCACTGGCAATGATCAATGCTTGATGTGCAGAGGAAGGCTAAAGGCTTCAACAATGCACCTAAGCATTTTGGGAATGAAGGAGGCATTAATGAAGAGGAGAAAACTTCCTCCTTTGTTTTTCTGAAGATCAGCTTAAAGCATAAAAAATAGAAAATCCGTATGAAATCAATTGTATGGTTACATTGTGTTATCATACTCTATACCTATGCTATAAAATTTACAGTATGTTTTCACTTATATTTTATTTAATATCACCATTCTCACTTTGCATTTAGTAGCAATCCATGTCTTCAACATTTAAAAAAAAATGCTGGCACTTAGCTGTGAAGAGGAGAGCCATGTAAGGATAAATGGCATGTATAGCAGTATCTATGCTTACAGACAGATGTAATGTAAGTGAGGATGTGGCTGGACTAATGATGAAGTTAACCGTTTGGTATGTGCAATGAGCAGATATTTCCAGAATGTTGAACAGAGTTAGAAGTTATGCAGAGTAGTTGCCTAAATACTGATTGGATGCATTAAAAACATTTGAGGACCTGGAGCTAAGCACTTACTCTGTTAATAAAAGTGCTGCTCATTTTCATCTAGCAGCTTATCTCCTGAGTGACTAAAGGGACCTCAGGCCAAGTTACAAAGGAGTTTAATGGCCTTGCAAACAAAGTAACTGCTAAGAGAACTTCATATTGCCAGCTAGATAATAACTTCAAATATGTTTGAATAACACTCCTCAGTTTAAAAGCCATGCATGATAGATACTCAAAAGGCTGATAGATCTCAAAAGGCACGAGAGATCTCAAAAAGACTGCCTTACCCTTGATGGATTTCAGAAAATTTGTGAAATTTTGTTATGAATCAACAGTGGGCATTTCAGTTTCATATATCACAAGATCCTGTACCTTCTCTATTGCCCCTCTGAACGATCGCAGAAGGAACATTCTCTAATGCTTTGCAGGAGCAATCAGATTTGTAAAGAAACTCAGAAAACCATGTTGACTTAGGACCAGATTAATTTATGCAAGTATTTGTTTTAGCTAAATATACTCTATAGTGCTCAGATAAACTGTGGCTCGTGCAATGTGCAGAATATAAAACCTCAAAATTTTTACTGTTACTGCTTACAAAGTGGGTAGGTAAGAGGACTAAATTCACAGCGATCTCATTTCTTTCCTCCCTTTTTTATATTGAGAAAAAAATGCCATTTTTTATTAAAAATGGAATGATGGAAGTTATGTCCAGATCCAGTTTACAACTGGACTAGCTTTGATACCAGCATTTATATCTGAACTAACACTAGGAATCACAATTAGATTAAATAGTGCTAACCACTAAGATATAATTTCTTACATAGTTTTTACTCAAAAAAAAAGGACAATATCACTTTAACAGTTGCAGTTCTATATTATGCTAATGAACTTCATCACATTTCATACTTCAGGGTTTCATTTAATAATCTATACAGGTCAGGAACGTTTAATAATCTATAGAGGTCAGAAAGGATTTGTCTTTGATGGACAGTTTGATCTCTGGGATTGGATTTTTTCCCCGGTTTTCTCTGAGGCACATATCAGCCTTGGCCATGTCTGTGCTCTGAGATGATAGATAGACTCTACCAACTACGAGTACGTGTCAGACATACCTTGCTCCCCTGCTTGAGAAAGGAATTTTCCACTCTTTTAGATTGGCAGGACCCTTTAAGGGACTTATACTTTCTGATGTATGAAGCGTGATTGACTTGCTGAAATAACTGGAACATATTGCTTCCTTGCCAAACATCGAATGCTGTCTTCATCTTTCCTGCAATTACTTTTCCAGAAATTTTTAACCTGACTAACATCTGGTTTTCTTATTATATATCTGTTTAATATCTCAATAACATATTAACTTCCTTTCAAAAATCCAGAAAATAGGTTTATCATGGTATAGGGTCTTATAGTCTCACTTGGAACTAAAACTAAGATACCCTAGCATCAATGAAATGTAGGGTTGGAAGGGGCCTCAAGAGGTCATCAAGTCCAATCTATGACAAAGTCACCTAATTTATTTGGTAATTGGTCATAATGTTTTGGGGTTTTCTGGTGGGAAAGATTAAAGTTTATAGCAGAAACAAATGATGGTGTGTCTCCTGTGATACTAATATATACTAACAATCTCCTTCTAATTAATTTTAATAACTGGTGCCACTGGTTTGACTGGTATAAGTAGAACTAGATTGAAGCCAAGTCATTTTTCTCAATATTCTGCATAGGATACTGCTGGTAGGATCAACTAAGGGATGACTTTTCCACAAAATTATCTTTTTGTGACTTGTATGTGGTGTGTGAACAACGTGATATTTCCTTATAGATGGCTGGCTACCCAGATATTCCCCATTTTGTTTGTTTGATTTATCCTTTTTTTTAGGTATTGTATTCTTGTCTATGCTAAATTTCAACCTGTTAACTTCAGACCTATTTTTCATGATCATTTTGATTTCTGAGTATGTCTGCCAGAATGATTGGTGCTGTTGGACTGAACTCATGAAGCATTGAGCTTAATGCAATCAAAAGGCATCTTCTCAGGAGGTATCATTGGTTACAGTATTTGGCAAGTATAGTTACCAGACAATGAATAAAGCAGATCTCCTACTTGTATCTTAAGCACTGTCAGCTAGATGAAAAAAAAAAAGAAGAGACTGGGACAAAATTCAGAAGTACTGAATTTGATTTTGAAGTACTGCTATTGATTTTACCGAGAGATCATCATCATCTGAGTATGTCTGAGGATCTACACCTTTTATTTCTAAAATACAGAAACCTCAATGCCTCATTGCTATGTACCTACTCCTAGAGAACATCCACTTTTTTTGTGGTATTGTTAAAATCTAAACACTTAACAAATATCTATATGCTTAGGAAGTAGCTTCCTAGATGATTTCTAACCATAAATTTTTTCCCCTTCATTTGTGGCACTGCTGCACTGGGGTGTGTGAGAGAGAGCCCTCTTTCTGCCTTCATGCCCTCATCCCAGCTAATGCAAAGTAACCAAAACACAGGCAGTCAGGAATATATGAGTCTTATGGAACATAAGAGTTTAAATCCATGCAAGCTACAGAGGAAATGGGGGTCTTTGTTTTCATACACAAGTGCATTAACCACTGAAGAGAAAGGAACTATTAACTTCCCTTCTTTCTGTGGATACACTTCCAAAAAAGGGTAGCCACAAATCCATTTTGTACAGTGCCCTATCCTGTTCATTTGCATTAGCTTTCAATAGGTTGCTTAAGACAATCTGTCTGGGGGAATATCCAGTTTTGGGATCCAGATCAGGCCTGTCAGGTGTCAACCCACCCTGCACTGCACTGTCCCTGTACAAGAGAAAAAACACAAGTCTAGGTGCCTGAGGCATTTAAGTACAGGTATTCCCAGGGTGAAGAGGCAGCTGACCAAGAGCATTCAGTACCAGAAAACCCACTTTAAGTGTCTAAATTCTCCAATGTAATAAGTGCCTTTTAACCCTCCACAATCCTACGTAATGAGATACAAGAAAAGTACGTAATTATCCAGTCTGTTGCTGCTCTTATTAGCCTTGTAACTACAGGCTATTCCCAGAATCAGGATCCTGCTCCATTCAGGGACTATACAAACAAGGAGGAAGTTTCTGGACTAAATGAACCAATGTATTTGCTACTTGCAGCCACTTCTGTAGGAGTATACCATCACTCCTGCAGACAGCCCCCTTTCCCCACTCCAAATTTCACACATATCAGAAGGCACGCTCTGTCTCTCTCCTTCTTGTAAATTTAGGGATATGTGTGAAAAGTTTTGAAACAGTTGCATTCCTGTTGAAATTACTATCAGTTTGTGATTTGCAGTAAAATCAGACTGTTAGTTTTTTTCAGAAACTAGAAGGTGTGAAATTTCTCTTGCAATTAAATCTATTGGCAGCTTTTGTCGAAGCACTTTCCCTTCAACCTTGAGTGTGTTTGTTTGTACAGAGGTGTGTTATCACCTTCCCGTCTCCTTGCAGAAGGGAGTATTATGAGAAACTTTAATGAGCTACTGTGTTTTTGTATTCTTTGCATAAAGTAATTCTTACAAACAATAGTGTCTAGAAGCAATTCAGCCAAAGTTATCTCAAGCCAAGCTTTTACCATACAAATAACAGGAAGTTAGTATAAAACCTAATGAAACTAAGTAGCACAACCCTAAATTTACATGATTTAGTAAGTGGTGAAATAATTTATTTTCTGATAATGAATGATTTGGCATAAACCATGTGAAAATATTTCCATTTATAAATAAGTTAGGGGGAAAAAGATCTCAGACCATGAGGCTGGCCCTATGGGCATCCATGGAGCTTGCTATTCCCACGCTCAATGAGTTACCAGTAACAGGTCTGTAAGTCCTGGGTTGCTTTCTCTTGTTGCATGTCAAAGCTATCAGGGTGGGAAAAATACTAACATATAACATTTCTCATCGGTTAAACAGCAATAAGTCTCATACAACAGGAGAAGAAAAATTGCCAGACAACAATGCTGAGAAAGGATATTTAATTTAGAATACATTATTTCAGTAGATAAAACTAATTATATTTAACGTTGTAAGTTATAGTGGTTACCTATCGGGCCCAGGCACAGACACTTCTCAGTTAAAGAAATTATTTAAAAGAGAGACAGGAACATCAAGGCC
>NW_008825162.1:3202684-3247350 GCF_000699105.1 Pygoscelis adeliae
TGCTACATAAAAGACAAAGATCCTTTTTTTTTCTGCTCATGAACTCTCTTTATAATCAAGTTATTACTAATACATTAAAGGATTGCATTATTATATATTTAGACTTGCTAACATTAAGTTCCCAGTCTTCCATTGGAACATACTTCACAGCCCACAGATGTGTTACTGTAGAAACTTCCAGAATGTGACATCATCAGTATTAATGTAATAATACCATTGAAATCAATCATATTGAGCTGAAAGGTCATTTTCAAAGTTAACAGCCTAAAGCGGAGTCACAAACTGTTAATATTGTTAAATAAGTTAATTGTTCAGAAATCTAAGCATTTTAATACTATTACCTATAAAGATGCAGCCAGCTGCCTAAATCTGATTCATGTAATTGCAAATACTGCTGACACAAGTTATGTGTACTCATTTGGACTTTAAGTTCTATGTCTGGTTTTACCTAGATCATATGCATTTGCTTTTTGAGGGTACAGGCTATTTCCTGCAATATTGCAAAGAAAAACAGAAATGTGGCTTTTCATCATGATAAAGAGAATATGGAAGAGTCAGAGCAGATGCAGACTTAAATTCCTTTGCCCCACAAAATTATTAAAAAAATCTAAGCATGTGCTCCTGTTAAACATTCACAAAGTGTTTTTAGACTATGCCTCTGCTGCAGCTCAACCCTTTTCTCAACTCTAGAGCCAAACTGGCAAGTTTGTTTTTTTTTTTATATTATCACTGTGACTGATGTGTCGGCAGATTTCTACCAATGCAAGCAGCACTTACGGACTAAAAAGTCACAAAAAGAAGGTGTATAGGCTGCAAAGATTCTTTTCTTCAGAAAACAAAATGTTAATCACAGTGAAGTTTTCAGGATTCATAAAACTCTCTTCTCTCTTCTGAATTCACATTCCCTCACTACATGAAACACTGGACAAGTCATCATAACTAATTACTGAGTACTAAATGAGGTAAATCCTGGCAAAGTTTATATGGCTGAGGAGATCATATGGACGCCAAACAGCTGGTGAATCAAGTAACTGTGTCTGGGATAACCCATCCTGGCAACGGGTGCCTGCATGGGGCAGGCCTGTCTTCTGCAGCCAGGAGCTCTGGCATCAGTTCCCAAGGTCAGCAGGGATCTTGCATGAATGAGCTTTCTCTTGCCCCATGAATTTCATTTCACCTCTCCCCAAAATGGTGTTTTCTGAGTTATTCAAGAACACAAAGGAATCAATCTGAAAATGGACAATAAGTACTTCATAGAAAAACAAGTTCTGTACTTCCACATGCTTTTAAAGTTCTCCAAGTACACTTATCTCACTATTTCAGCTTCTGTGAAGATACCTTCTTTTCTTGATATGTGAAGCAATGGGAGTAGTGTCAGAGAAAAAGTAAACTGTTTAAGAAGACTTTATCACCAGCTGATCCGTCGTCTTACCTTGGAGATTTCCCCTGAGCTTCTGGATATTGCAAGACATCACTCGGAAAGAGGGAAACACCCATACTTACACATAGAAGAATTAATTAGGAGAACTGAACATGACATTTTGATTTTCAAAAATAATTTTGGTCTGTACCATAAATTGATGACTGTCAGACAAGATCTACTATACATGGTAGGCAGGAGAAATGTAGAAATAAACTTAGAGAGAAGACCAGTTTGGGAAACATCTGCACTAGCAAAAACTGTGTCTACCATGTGTTTGGCTGATTGCCTACCTTGGAAACCATTGAGGCCAGAGCTTACACAGAAAGAAAAAACATGAAGCTATCCCCATTTGTATCAGCCCTAAAGGGCCAGAAAGAAAAGATGAAAATAGAGAAAAATAGATTAAACAGACAATACAAGACAAAGGGTGGGGACATGATACAGATTAGCTGTAAAATAAATTTGGCTGCACTACTGAGGGTTGTGTGAGCAGCTAATCACAAAAAAAAAAAAAAGCTGACTGAGAATCCTACTCACTTTTGATCCAACTCTCTGCTTCCATCCAGCACTAATGTCTAGAAGCAATCCTGACAAGTGTGCTATTGTGGAATTTTACTTTTAGTTTCAATTACTGGCATTTCTTTAATGGTTTTGCTTCTGCTCTGGGTTTTCTGTAGGTATGTATTTATTCATATAATCTCCTCTCAGTCAATAATTGTATCTCTCTGCCAAGGGCCAGCTCTTTTTTCACATTTATGAAAAAGCCGACCTTTTTTCCCTGCTGTGTTTTATGAGTCAGTCTACACACTATTGCTCCTGAGACCCTCTTTCAGATTGCTTCCTATTATTTTCTCCCATGTTTTTCTGGAAGGTAGAAACATAAAAAGGGTTTTTCAGTATCACATCAATGAGTTGGATGCTCATTTCTTGTCCTGAGTTAATAAAAGATTGGTATGTGTTTTTTTTTCTCAATGACTTCTCAATGTCCCATGAATTAGAGGTAAGTAAACAAAATGGCTAAAACATAGTGGCTGTTTCATACATAGGAGAATTTTCAGGTTACTGCAGTCACTTGCTTTAGCTGGGATATACAAAGTAAAGCAGCAGAAGGTCATTCCAGTGGATCTGTGGAGGATAGATCTGTTTTCCTTAGCGCACTGTAAATGATTAAGGGAGGATTCACTTTCCACTAGAGTACGCACTCTGTGTACTTTTCTGAGGAGCATAAGTATCATTTATGACCTGTCAATTAGTCTCATTACACTGTCATTGAGAAAGATATTTGTGAAAGAATTTAAACAACAAACTACTTGAGCCACTTTCAAATTTTAGACTATATATTCCACATGATCCTCATTCTCCTGATGCTATGTAATAGCTAAGAAGTGTTTGTTGTTGTTATTGTTGTTGTACTTTTTCTGAGTACACGTGACAATGGGCCTTTTTATATCCAATACAATCTGGCAAAATGGGATTGTGAGGTAATCTGGAAGAATGGTTGGAAGAAAACCACTCATAGATAATAATATTTGTTCATTTAATGTGGCAGCTTGCCAAACTTCATACAGTAATGTTGTTAGAATTCAGTGTGAGGTGGAGAGGGTAGCAGAGCTTTTGCTATTTCTTTGATAGTTTGCCTTTAAGATTTTTAAATAAAATTGTCTGAATTTCTGATTTGTAAACTCTAGCCTTTCAGAGTGAATTCCAACTTTCCTCCATTTCACATTCCACTACTCTTTTTTCCTGTTTATCCACTCAGGAGTGACCAGAATCTATTAACTCTTTCAGTCCCTGAGACCTGGTGTTCAACAGTGTTTGTGCTGATATCCCCAGCTTTTCTCACACACTGGAGAAGAGTTTCCAAACGTAAGTAATATCAGCTGCAAAAAAATAATCTAGCCAAGGCTGTGGTCCATTTTATGAATAAGCACAACTCTCATGGCATAGTTGCAGCTCTGTGGTCTATTTACACCAACAAGAATGTTGTAATAGCACTTGTTTCTTTCTAGGTCATAGAGAAATATATGAAAAATGGGAATTGTAGTGGGATATGATGTAGTCACAGGAGCAGATAACTTCATTTTCTGTCATTGGGATCCACTACTTGGAAAAAAGAATAGTTTTACATAAAGGAGTGTGTTTCCCCTTGACATGGATGTAACTGATCCCAAACATTTCCACTGCTGTTAAAAGAGAGTGACCCCAGCTGGAGTACTTTAGAGTGTCTGCTGATGCTTTGATATGACTAATGTTCACTTTTTAAATAAACATTGCTTCAGGAAATCTTTCTCCTTACCTCCTTCCTTCAGTGTTTCCAGGACCGTTTTTCTTTTTATAAATCATTTACTCAAAAAAGAAGTGAAAGCGTCTGTGGTTAGCGGATGAAGTAAAATCACAATGACTTATTAGAAGCCAAAATCAAGAAACTTGGCAATTAATCTTTTTATTAATGCATCAGCCCCACAAATTAATTCTTACTGCAAGAACAACATCTGTGTTGTTTTTCCTTGGAAATGGAAGTTTCCACAGAATTATTGCTTATTTCATCTTTCAAAATGTAATATGACCCCAACCATGGTTTCTTTCCCCTCTACTTAATGTAACTGTTCCAGACATTATTTTACTAAATGTCTCAAATTAAACATTCTCTGTCAATTACAGATGATAGAGATCTGCTAAGATAATGAGTGTTACTACAATGCATGCTTTAATTGCTACATTATAATCTCCAGACCCGAAAAACTCCAGAGACCTCTAATACATAAAACACCTTTCAGCTATGCAGGTGTGGAATTCATTACAAGTTGTTTCTCCTATCTTGTTAAAGGGGGAGAAGTCCTAAATGCTTTGGAAGTGTGCCAGCACCTTGGGGGTTTGCAGTAAATTGAAATATAATTTAAAGTTTAAGCACAATGCTGCTTTGAAAGCTCTGCAGAACAGAGGAAAAAGCAGGAAAGCATGACCAGAAGGGCTGTTCAAAGAACAACAAAATGGTGACATTTCTGCAAATGTACCACTGCCATACTGTTCTTTAAGGGGAAACAATCAGCTTCAGAATGATTTTTGGCATCTCTCTGTAAGGACAACTGACCAAAGGACATGCAGCTGTTGGGTGGGGGTTTTTTTTCTTTTTTTTTTCCCTAGCAAAGCAGAAACATGCTAGACAAGAAAACATTTCTTTGAACAGACTTTTTATCCTGAAAGACAAAACTTTTGTAAGAGTTTAGAGTTGGTGACTGATTCAATTATTCCAGCAGTTAACTCATCTGTTTGTTCTTGTATCAAAGAGTTTATTGCTATAAGACATTTAGAGTCTCTCTAAAAAACCTGAAACAATGTAGAGTTATCATATGCAAAGTTTCAGTTTATGCTGAGGTCATATTTAGCACAGATGAGAAGGGGATTATGAAAGGGCAGTGGTTCAAAGCTATTTTTTTTTTTAGTTTCACTGAAAAGGACATTAGAGCTGATCTAAATTACACTGACTGCAGCAATTGGGTAGGACATCTCAAATCTATCCTTAATTGACCCTTTCCATGCACACTTCTCTGGCTCTGTGCCACCATGGGAACTCATTTAGAGTGGGAGAATCTTCAGTCATACTTTAAAGATAATTTTCTGGCTACTTTCTGGCTATTATGTGGGAAAAGCATAAGGGGACATGAACAGAAGCTGAAGTTTCAACCCCGAATCAATATTGTAATAATTATTCCATGAAATCATGCTGTAGAATAAAAGAGGAGAATGGAAGCCATCATCTAAAGAAACACACAACTTTACATGTCCCCAGTGATGGAGATGTTCTTTACTCCTCTATGTCTGGAACACCTATGTATGACATCAGATATAGGCCTAACTTTCAACTGCTTCTATGGTTTCTTCTAAAAAACCTACTCCTGCATTGTAGTGGGCCACTTCTGTACAGTGATCAGGAGGACTCAGGAGTTATGACACTCTTGGGATTAATTGAGCTTCACTGTTTGTTTTGTTGAGGGTTTTTTTTTACTGTTTAATTAAAAATCATTTTACTGAGAAAGATCTTTGGAGACTGCACATGTAATTTACATGAAAACATTGTGAAGCAGACAGTTCAAAGGATCAGGTGAAGTAACATTTAACTGTAGGTAACCAAATAATCCTTGTAATTGGACTTAATAACACAAACAGGAAAAATAATGGCAAATATGAAAACACTCATCACTCATGCTCACAATATGTTGCCCTCTAGTGAGAGGAAAGGTTGCTGAACAGTCTATTAAGGTGATGTTTTTGCTTAGTCCCATACTTGGTGTCACAAGATGGGGCTTCCTTATTACAGACTCTTTACAGTTCCACTTTCTATAGTATGTAACCAGTGCCAAAGCCATGAGACCCTTCCCAGGTAGACTATGAGATCAGTGGGAATTTTGTTTAAATAAAGACTCCATGATTTGGTCAAACCCCAATGCAGAACCTGATAGAGTAATTCAGTTATTCAGTCACATCTTTTTGTGAAAAGTTGACTCTTGGCACTTTAAAAACAGTAAAGAAGCAGCTATTACATTTCAAATGGTCCAGGGTAGAAGACAAAAAGAACTGACTAATTTAAAAGAGCTAAGTCAGCTGCCAATGAAATATACATTTATTTTAAAACTAAGGAAGTCCTTATTTGTCAGATCTTGATCCAGTACCTAATATATCACTGACTTCAGGACATGCATTTTATTTCCCCAATTTTTTGATGGTGCCAGAGGTCACTTAGCTTTCAGGCAACACGCTTTCCAGAGATTTACCAAAGATATGGTGGCTGAAGGTCTGGGAGAAGCAGCATTCAATAGGTTCCTGCACATGGTAATTTAAAGATTTTCTGGATTGATGAGAACTAACTGAGCACAGGAGTGACCCAAAATCTATATCTGGCTAGTAACCATAAGATAGATCTGTAGTCTAGTCTATCACACACATTAGATTCAGGTGGCCTACAGGTGCCAGCTCTCCCTGTAGCATGCAGCACCAGGATTCTCCTGTGAAGGCTCTGTCAGCTCCATGGCACGGGCACAAGAGCACTTCAAATATGTGGTAGGTTGTGCAGACCAGATGTGGGTACACAATAAGACCAAACATAGGGGCAGCTCTGAGTTTCCGTCACTGGCTTTCTCCCTATTCACTCATGACCACACGGGAGTGTCAGGCTGAATCCACGTAACCTGTGTTACATGGAAGTTTAGGTGCGTTGTGGCTCATGTTCACGGTTCAAACCTCTGCTTGAATAAAAACTACTATGCTATGCCATGTAGTCCTCAAGCTTTTGCTTTTTTGCACATATACGACGTGCATGCACCAAGGCTTTTCATGGTTTTTAAGCCTATCCACGTGGCAGGTGATTTTCTAAGGCTGAGCTCTACGCTCAGCTAAGGTGTACAGTGAAGAAATTGTACCCAATGAACCATCATTAACTTGCCCAACACAGAAATCTCTACAGCATAATCTGGCAGTTTCCTGAACCTCTCAAGCATTGACTCTAAAGACTTCTTGACTACATTTGTTCTTTATCTCATGTATTAGAGTATGCTAAATATGCACTATTTGCATGTTGCATAACATACAGATACTTGCGGGTCCACTTACTTCCAGTAAGTACCAAGGTAAATCTTTGAAGGGAAGAATCCTGTGATTTCCCTCTGATTTCTTTGACCACCCAAAGAGGATTTAAATGAAGAATTGAGAACTACAAACAGGTTTTATTCACTGAGATTTCCTGTCCTCTGTTGAAAAAAAATAGGGAAATTAACTTGCACAGTCTTAAATCCAGAGCTGTAAGTTGGACAACTGTAGAGGATCATCAGGTATCTGGAAATCCTGGGGAGTTTAGAGGACCTGGTCTAAGTCTTGTAAGGAAAATTGTAAGCAATCTAGAGATTTTCACATGCGAATGAACACTGAGTTCAGACACTCAAGTGCAAATTTGGATTAAACTATCCCCATAGACCCAGTCATGGAGCAAGGCAGCTGAGCCAGGCTTTACTTCAGACACATTTTTTACCTAAGGTATGTTCCCTGCCATACCAACTAGCAGACATTCCAGAGAGCCCATACTCAAGGCAGGAAAAGTCACTGAGTACAACATGGTAGCAACATACTGATATGATTCTTGTGCAGAGTATTCAGGAAAGTGATTCAGGTGCCGGCTACATCCATTGCAGTCTCCCTTTTCTGTGTCCTTCAAATGCCAGCACTTTGAGTTTGACAGGACAAACTTAAAAACATATACATTTTCCCCCATTTGAATTACTTGGTGAATGTAATATCACAGTCCAAAGTTTAGGTGACTTTCTGTGTTTTGCATATTACAAGTTTTTATCAATACACTAGTGATTTCAGAAGCCAGAGCTTATTAGTATTAAAAAGGATATATGAAAGGTAAAAAAGAACACTGCCAAACAAGTGGCTAATACTAATTTCATTCTCTGCCTAATGTTTGTTTGTTTTGTATTTTGAAAAACAGTACAGTCAAAGGGATGTGTTTGGAGGGTGTGCAGGGTTTGAAAGGGGGCCCTTTTTCAGACTAGGAAGTAATTGGAAGCTTAGTTTTAACAAAAAAAGCAATGTAGGTCACTGATCTAATGCAAGTACTGATTAATAGTAAGTGGATGGGTTGAGGATATTTGACTCATTCAAAGGACATATATATGTCTACCTCACAAATTTCTGAGTACATTTGACACTAGCAGGACGCCTTCTCACTATTCAGAGAAAAGGCATGAGACTAGATGAACAAGACAACTGGTCTATTTTCTGCAGATGGCACTTCCCCCTGGAACTGTAACATACTTGTTAGGGAAGGAATTCCCTCTCCATGTCTATGTTTTAGAGAGATATAGGTGATTTCAGTCTCCAACAAAATCCTCAGCCTACCCTAAGCAGTAACTACAAACAAGAATCCAGTGCTAATGAGTTTAGAAGGTAGAGCGCATTGACAGGCTCATGCACTTCTCTGTGAATACAGTCATGACAACTGTTGGTGCATTTCACCACTTGCTGCCTTCCATAAAGGTGTTAGATTAACAGCCTTGAAGACTTACTCCTCCTGTTTTCCGCAAACACATTTATCTTAGTTATTTATTACCTGTAAAATGTATTTTAATATAGTGCTTGCTCATCATCACACACCATTCAACTTCAGGTCAGGTATTCCATCAGTGAAAAGGAAACAAGGGAGCCCAAAAAAGTCAGTTTTGTGCAGCTTATTACTGTCACTGCAATAGGAGTTTTTCCAGAAATGGGAAGGGGAAGGGCAAGGGCAAGGGTGGCAGGAGGGAGGAAGAGGAAATGACGACGACAAAAGCAGAGTCTTCTGGGTAGAGACCTAGGGAAATACACAAAGAGCATAAGACACCACCCGGTGATCGAAACATAGGGAGCCAATTTGCTGTATAGTGATTTTTAACTGCCAGTTCAGAAAAACAGCTGTGATTTGAACAGTGTTTCCTCCAAACCAGCTGAGGTACCTGCATATAGTACCAGAGGAAGAAAGGAAAGCCTAGAAGAATTTGGTTTGGGTTTTTTTTTAATCTAGTCAGACCATTCAGCCTTTCTGTCCCCACTCTTGTCTCTTCATTTTTACCTGCTCATAAACTCAGGCAAACCCAGTTAATGGACATTTATTTTAACTGCTAGTGGAAAAATATGAAGTGACTTGTGGCCTTTGAATGCCAAGACTGTTTCAGGTACACGCAAGTTGCATTGTTCCCTTTTCAGTTCAAACTGTTGTGAGTGTTTGTGTGAGTAGAAATGAGCAGAAGACAATTTTTTTTAGTGGATACCTGTTCAAAGGACCAGTAAATGAACTTATAACCAAGTCTACTGAGCTCGGTAAGTGACAGAATGATCAGCTCATTTTCAATTCTTGCTTTTATTTGTTTAGCAGCAATAAAAACTTCAATCTATAATAATGTCTTGTCATGCCAAGACATCTTTCTTTCTGCATTAGCATCTTCAGCTCTGGGAATAGTGTTATTAGTTAATTGAGATAATAAAATTGGCAGAAAAAGAAAGCACAAAATCATATGGTATATCTTTGAACAATATTATTCATATCTCTGTAAGGAGGAATAGTTATAAAAACAGCTGATGCATATACTCAATAATAAAATTACTAACAAAAAATGCAATGCATAGGATAACAGAGTGATAACAATGCTATGCAGTGCATAGGATACCAGGTATAGTAAATTGTTGATAAACTAGAAATCTCCAGGTATTTTTCTATATTGTAGTGGCATAGACTACGCACATTATCATGTCACTTGAGGCCAGCATCCTCAGCACTGCTTAACTGCACAGTTTCTTTAAGAATATTCTGTAGACTTACTCTGGCTCCTGAGACACCCCCAGAGAGTTCCTTGGAGAAAGGACAGAACTCTGTCATATTTAAACACAGTACCACTGTATATAGCCAAGCCAGTTACCTTAATTGTGGCTGAAGGAGGACTTTACACCTTTTCCCCACTTCATTCCTGTCCAGCTGTGACCTGTGCTTTGCTGCCCGTCTGACTTCACAGTAAAACACTATCTTAAACAGCAAGAAACATCCTCCCCAACACTCCTTTTATGTTAGCTATTAGGTCACTTTAGCCATAATTTGGTGAGAATTTAGATACTTAATATGCAAGTTCACCATGTAAGTCCTACTGACTGCTTAGAATTCCCAGGAAAACTTATGTTTCTACTGGTCTGTAAATATGAAGCCGCATTCACATTTAACATGCCAGAATTCCTGTGTGTCTAATGAGCTGCCCAGCCAACATTTCTGAAAATCCTGTCAAGGTTGGCTGGTTAGACATTCTTTTGCCTAAGATTAGACCTCTCCAGCAAGACCAAACATTTGGGCATGATCACCTAAGAAGCCTAAAGCAAACACAACCTATAAAAAAACAACTGTGTACATATTAACGGAACCCTGCTCTCAGATAAATGGTGTGAACAACAGGCTGGGTCTTTCTTAACCTGTCCTGTTGGATCACTTCCATTTCACACAAATATTTATTGGAGCAGGCAGTTAAACTGACAGCTCCCATCTGTCAGGTGAACTCCCTAATAACAAGAGTATGGAATCAATCATTCTTCCTCCTTAGCTTAATGGTTATTTATTTGTGTGACCAGAAAGAACTATGATGGGATCAAGAAAATGGCACTTCTGGCTTATGGTCAACTTGCTGTCCACCAGGATGACTCCCAGGTCCTTTTCTGCCAAACGGCTTTCCAGCTGGGCCGCCCCCAGCATGTGTACTGGTGCCTGGGGTTGTTCCTGCCCAGGTGCAGGACTTTTCCTTCCCCTTGTTGAACTGCATGAGGTTCCTGTCAGTCCTTTTCTCCAGCCTGTTGAAGTCCATCTGGATGGCAGTACAACCCTCTGGTGGATCAGCCACTCCTCTCAGTTTTCTGTCATCAGAAAACTTGATGACGGTACACTCTGCCCCATCATCTGCCTCCCCTTTTGCAAGTATACCAAAGGTAGTCAAGTCTTACGGTTTTGAATCAAGTGTCTGACTCCAGCAGAAGCATCAGTATCCCCAGGCCCTTCCCTGGACAGAGCTCTCACTTGACATATCCAAGGCTGCAACAATGCATCCCTCTCTTTCCTGCTTCCTAATAGCAAAATATGGCCTCTGAGAAGATTTCACTGAATTCTAGGAATTAATTTTTCATCCTGGAGCCATACATGGTCTCTTAGATATAATGGTGTCTCCATTACCATCCAGGTAACCAAAAGTATAACCACAGGGTTTGCTCCATTTCAGATGTCTCCTCCTTATTTCCACAACTTTGTTTCTCATTAACAGTTCCCAATAGTTCTTTCAACTTAAACTCTGCATTGCTTAACACTTCCTACTTGCCTCAGTACAACACACTGGGGAAACAACATCTATAGGTGCTATGTAGGTCAAAAAGACTTTATAGGTTCCTGGGGAACATTAAGAGCTGGACATAATTAGAACAGTTTGAGTTCTAATTTTAGAACAGGCTTTGGACAGACCTATACCTACAGTAATATAGGGGTTTTTAAAAAGCATCATTTTACCTCTGTGGTCAGTAGTATGAAGCAGAGCAGAGATGAGCCCAAGGATATGCTCCCCTTCCCTCTAGTTTAGGATCTTGAGAACAAGCTTGAGTAGTCTATTACAGGTCTGAGATAGGGCAAATCTATGATAGTACAAAACAGGATGATGTTAAGATGCCTAAATAAATCATGATATATCATGTTGGATTTTAACTTCATCCCTTCAAACAGAAGTCTAACCTGCCCAAAATAGTTGGAGATAAGTCCTGCTTTATAATATGGGGAAAAAAAAAAAAAAAATTGTTCATTTTGGGCATATGACTGCAGAACGGGAAAAGGGAACTCTTATTCTGCATTAAATATGGTTTTAGCTCATTGTTTCTTTTATAAAAATAGTCTGTTTCACATTTCATGCTCCCAAATTATACAGCTTATGCCTTGCAGTAAAAATGGTACCAATGGGAAGTAGTTTATGTTCTGTGTTTATATGGGAATAACAAACCAAAACCAGTCAAGTGCTTCAATTTCAAAAGCCTGTTTTGTTGTTGTATATCTGCTCAATTTTTGAAATACTGAAGCATTGTTAGCCTGGGATTTGTACTTATATTCAGAAAAGTTACCAGGTTCAGATCCTCAGCCGAAGTGCTGATGTACATTCCAGTCAGACAATTGCTTTTTCTACCTTTCTACATTTCTTTTTCTTCTTTCCATTCTCTCTCCTATCCCCCAAATGAAAAACACTGTACACGAACAGTATAAAAAACTTTATTCTATTGTACACATGCTGAGAAAGACTATAACTGACAAAAAATAATAAAATTAAAACTGGACATGTCTGAGTAATAATAATGCATTAAAAGGAGTTATTAAGATTTTCTTCTCCTTTTTTGTTCTATTAAAATTTGCATGAGTTCATTTTTCATATTTCCCTTTAACAGAGCTAGTGAAAGCTATGTGTGGAAAATGCAGATCCAAAGAACTGACAAGCTTTACAAAAAATTTTAAAGTGAAATTCAAAGCTTTTGTTAGAAGAACTTTTAAGATTCCATATGTGCAATACTTTAAAATTGCAACTACATTTACATTTTAAAACACAACGTTCGAAAATAATTTGCCCCTTCATTGCTTGCCAAGTGTAGGATTCCATTTTCTTTGCCAAGGTGAAGTTTCCACAGCATCTGAAACTGAAACTTGTGTTCTGACTCCCAAAATTGAACATCTGTCAGCAAATAAGAAAAGTACAAAAGCAAAAGTTTGATGTGGGGATGGATATAGGGATGGGGCAGAGACAAATTTATCAGAATGCTAAGCACAGAAGAGTCTAGAAAGCAACGCCCCCCCAGAAGTTAAAATGAAACCGGGAATGATGAACAACCCATATTTTTCCTCTGTCACAAGAGTCCATGAAACTTACTGAGGATATTTTTTGTCATTTTACTGTAATATCTAGTTCATGTAGAAAGCACTGATGGGATCAACACAGTATACAAACTAGAATTTCTGACTCCTCCCATTTATGGAAAACTACAGAACTCTGAATTCAGCAGTGGGAGAAGGGCATCCACAGTTGTGACATGCTACCGACACAACCTGAGTGTCAGTAGTAGGACTCTTTATCCTAGAATCATAGAATCATAGAATCATTAAGGTTGGAAGAGACCTCCAAGATCATCGAGTCCAACCAATCAAGTCCATCCATCCTGGGTGGAGCACTGAGCTGACGTAGCTATACAGCTTCTTGTATATGAGAGAAGAGCTGGTTAATTTTCATAGGCTTTTAAACTAATTTTCCAAACAAAGTGAATCTGGTGAATGGTAACAGACTTCACTGGGCCTTAAATTAATAGTAAGAAACCTGACATAGGGATCTTCACTACTGAGAGTGCTTCATACTCATTTAAACATAAGGTAAGGAATCACAGAGCTACTTACGTTGATAAGCCCAGTGAATGGGCCTCTCAGCTAATATCTGTGGTAAATGCTACACTCTCCTGCTACAGTAACATATTCAGCTGGCATGGAAGAACGGAATTATCACGTTTTCATTTGTACTAGTTCAGCCTATCTACAGTTCCATCTCTTCATACTGTTTCACTGTTTAATACCATACTAATAAAACATGTTCTGTCACTTGGTTTGAGCAGGAAAGCATCTCTATTTTTGTTTAAATACAAATGCATTTATTGCATTAAGTAAAGCCTGTTTCATATAAGGAGCCTGAACACTAGTCCCCTCTGGAAAGGCAGTTACGTTTACAATACTTCAGCCTTGAGGCTTTGGTCATGTGAACGATGGGGAGTGAAATGCATGTGATAATTTAATACAGGGGAGAAATGTCATGATCACATTTTTTTTTCCTTTTCTTTTTTATTTTTCCCTAATGTGGACCATTTCCTGATGTGGTGCCAGCTACATAGCTTGCTCTCATATGGTTGAATTTATAAATCTAATTTGGAAATTGACCCTGTTGGTTTCCCATTTGCTGTGTTTTCATAATGTTGTCATCCATCAGGACTGACTCTTGGTGGCATTTATATTGCTATAAAGTAGGGATCAGAAAAGTCCATTCTTTAAATTAGTTTTGTCATCTAAACTTATAATTCTGATGTGATCAGCTCAGCCAAAGATGTCTAATTTTATCAATTTCGTTCAGTGCTCTCATCAGAGTTTTACACAGACCAGTAAATTTGGCAGAGAGATTAGCCCAACTGTAATTGAAATATATTGCATTTCCTTCATTCAACAGGATTCAAAATGAGAAACATTTGGCTGTATCAAAGAAGTCAATGAGAAAGCAAAAACTTGAAAGAGAAAGACTTTTTTTATTTTTACACAGGAGACTTAAAGAAGAGAACAGCATGTGAAAATTTTGGAAAGAATTAGGTTTAATCCTGCATATGCCAGGTTTATTTACTTTACTTTTTCCACAGAAGAATAAGTAGTGTTAAATCATCTATTTAACAAAAAACCAGCATCTGTTAATATTAATTCTCTAAATGTGAGATAATTGTGTGATATTTTTAGCAAGGCTTCACAGCAAAAAATGTGTGTCAATATATCTTCAAATTTTTCTATTTCACTTTTTCTGGTTTTGGAGTCAAGTCATATCATTATGGGTATATTGTTTAACATACTGGTTGTCTATCACAGCATTTGGAGACTGAGATATCTTATTTAGCTGATTGTGGTTATTTTATTTGGCTGTTTAGTTTGGCTTGCTGCTATCAGATAAGATTATCATTATAATTTCTGTTGCTAGTTTTTATTTTGCATAGCCACCTCCAGCCCCTTTCCAGAAGAATCATATTAGGTGAGGTCAGACCTCAAGGGATATTTTACTAATATTCTTCATCATAAGCCTTTTCATAATTGATGTAAGCTGTGTTAACTGGTAAAAAGTAGTTACCTGAGGCTGGATATAAAAAAAATAATAATTTAATGAGAATTGTGTAGACACCCAGAGAATAACAGGTGGCTTTATAGTAAATATCTGATGTTGCTATGCAAGCATATTTGAGCTGTTTAATTTTAGGAGTAATTTGGTTTCCGCTTTCCTTAAAATGGTTCTAAAATATGTTTGGCTTTACAAAGTCTTGATTTTTTTAAATCAATAATCATTGTCAATAAATAAATAAATAAAAGCTTCTTTAAAGATGTCTGAGACTGAGATTTTTAAACAGCAGATGTTCCACACAACATTTTGCATAGGCTCTCCTAGGATGTAGACAAATGCTTGCTTTCAAAAACATGCATATTCTCGGGGGAAACTCCATGTTAACATCTACATCTTGTAGTCACACACACTTTCCCACAAGATAAGAAAGCTGAAAGCAATATAGGGATTTGTTATTGTATTGGATCAGACTGGGATGGAGTTATGCCATAATAAGTATCAGGGCTAACACACAAGTTTCATACTAATACTCATTAATATCCACTTAACTAATAAAGTCACTCATTACTTCAGTTAACTGGCCTTCAGTTACATGAATTTTCAACATGATAAAATGGAAAGAAATAACAAGTTAAAATTCTAGTGGCCTTCCATAGAACTCCTCTAAAACCCTGCAGAACAGGAATCCTAAATTACAGCCTCCAGATACTTATGGTATTAAATTTAAATGCTCCCTCTGCACATACACATTCCCTAGCACAAGTCCAGGAACAGTTTCTACTGCTACTGATGATGACACCCCAAAAACTGCAGAATTTGGGAACACTCCATGAAATTTAAAAGAAATGATACATTTCAATCTGCTCCCAGTCCAGTGACAGACATAAGCTCATGCTTAATTGTAGCCAGAGGAGTAGTCATATAACCCTTATGGCTACTCTTGTGCTCACAGCTAAGCAAGAGATGAAATACTGTGTCACAGGGGACTCAGCAAATTTCTGCATGTTGTCTTAACCATGCTAGGTAATGGGTATAATTTGTATTAAACTCCATCCAGGCTGAACCCGCCTCATTTCTTTTAGATTACAATCAGCTATTCAGACTGTAATGACTTACTGACACCATCAGCCTCAAATGAATTTGACTAGTTACCCTTAGAGCTGAAAGACTGTCTCATACTACCAGTCTTTCCATTGCTTAGCTCCATCTTCTACTTTTTCACTAGGCTAAGTATAGCTGAATTGGTGATCAACTTACATTGGCCACATGGATAAGGGAGTGATTTGGGGAGGTTTATGTATAAAAGTAAATCCCCTCAGCATGAGCTGAAGTTTCATCTCCAGGTGGGTCCTTCTGAGTGCAGCTGCTCTATCTGCCCCTTCAAAAATTTAATGTGTCATCAAATTGGCTATTATCAGTCCTGAAACTGTGGCTTCTTAAAGAAATACTTCCAGAAATTGCAATGTAAAAATGAAAATAACAAGCACATAAAGCCACAGTGGTTACAGTGACACTGAGCCAAATTTGCTGTTGGTGTAACCCCAGTGGAGTCAGTGAAATCAAGACAACCCCACACTTGGACCTACCTGTCTTTACTAGAAATGTCAAGTCCAGACAAACAACTTAGTCCTTATACTGGTACTTAGTAAGGGGAAATACTTTTCAAACCACGCCAAGGGCTTCATGAGGTTACATAGGTTATAAGGAATCATACATCTGTACAAAGCTATGGGATCTTGCATACCTTTAAACTCATGGTATTTCTTAGAGCACTTGATTTTTTTGCTCTGACAGCTGAAAAGGATTTAATGTGGGAGAAGATATTTTTATATTTACTGAAAGACAGGTATGTAAAAAAGTCATATATGTGACTGCGATCATAGTGATGGATTATGTATCCATACACAAAACTGGAGTGCAAGGAAACAGGCATACATGATGTCCACAGGTACTTCATTCTTACGTGTAAATCCTACATTTGGAACATCTCCAGACTCTAGTAAACCCTGACTACGACCATGCACTTAACACATATTCCTGCTTATACTTATCTAGGAAAGGTGATTGTACTTTTCACATGATTTGCAATTCAAATGCTAAAGAGGAATTAATAGGAGAGTTCAAAATGAGACATAATGGGACAATTTTGCATGTAGGCGTGTGGTTAATTTTAGGTATATCCAGTACAGAAAATCATGTCCCATGTAATGAATCACACACTACCTTCTCAACAAAGCAAGGTTTCTCAAGAGGAAAATTGACTGCAATATAAGCAAATATAAAGATAAAATATGGAAGATAGAACCTTTCAGAATAATGATCTGTTGATTTTTTTTTTTTTTTTAATATGGTTTAAAGAAAAGCCAGGAGCTCAGGTGAATGGGAAATTAACAATAATGGGAGATGTCCACTCAGCTATAACCCAAATTTTAATTAATCCAAGATTTATGCCAGGCACCTAGCTTGTGATATGACCCCTGGAAATATCTACAGCTGTTGCTGCAATCAAGAACATGTTCACTATTTGCTAAGTCTCCACAGGTAAAATAAAAAGGAGATAAATCATATTTATGGCTACAACCAGGGTGTCTTGGAACTATGACCTGTGAAACTGGTAACCCAGTTACACACACACGTTTCCATTGAATTGCAATAAAGAGTAAGACTGGTGTTAGCTATAGTGCTTTATTTGGGTAGCCATAATTTCCAGATTATTAACCTAATCATTTTAAAAGAACTTTTCACAGCATTAATCCCATTTAAATTTAAGATGGAAACATTCAGAAGAGGAGAAGCTCTATTAGCTGCACAATGTGAAGCAAATGGGAACACAGAATGCAGCTGAGTTAAAATCAGAAAGTGGAACTTTCTGTAGGCATTAGTTAGCCCATAAGTATCAAGCAAAGCAGCAGTTTACTTTGTGGTCTTCCTTGACAACGTATCCAGCATGATCTGAGGTTGAGGTCAATGTCTATATTTAATAAAGTACCATAGAAATCAGCTGAAGATGCACAATATGAAAATCATTCTGAGACAGGAAGTATGGTAAGTTACGTCATTACATAAAGATAGGGCCAGATCCTCATATCCTATCAATCTCAAAGACCTAATTGCACTGCAGTAGCAGAACTCCTATGGAATAAAATAGTATATGACTGCATCTATATTATCCATACATATGATAATAAATACTTGATATATATTAACAGTATAAAGGTAAGAGGAAGCATTAAGACTATGTAATAGGCTTGAGTGTTGTTTTCTAGTCTTTGAATAACTGATTTTGAATTTTAATATTTTATATGGTTGTACTGGGTCTTGCTGGGATGGAGTTAATTTTCTTCATAGCAGACCATATGATACTGTGTTTTAGACTGGTGGCCAGAGCAGTGTTGGTAACAAACCAATGTTCTAGCTGTAGCTGAACAGTGCTTGCACAGCATCAAGGCCTTCTTTGTTTCTCAAGCTGCCACTCCAGTGAATAGGCTGGGAGAGGACACAGCTGGGACAGCTGACCCAAACTGACCAAAGGGCTATTCCATAGCATATGGCATTACACTCAGTAATAAAAGCTCAGGGAAAGGAGGACGAAGGGGGGACGTGGTTATGGCATTTTTCTTCCCAAGCAATCGATACACATGCTGAGGCCCTGCTTTCCTGGAAATGTCTAAACACCTGCCTGCCAATGAGGAGTAGGGAATGAATTCCTTAGTTGCTTTTGCTTGCACAAACGGTTTTGCTTTACTTTACCTTTACCTCAACCCATGAGTTTCTCTCAACCCTCAACTTTTGTGCTTCTGATTCCCTCTCCCATCCCACTGTAGGGGAGTGGGCAAGTGACTCGATGGGGGCTTAGCTGCTGGCCAGGGTCAACCCACTTCAATGGTTTTGCCTGTTTGTGTAAACATGAGGCATGAATGTAGGGATTCCCAAAAAGAAATTACATTGTCCTAACTCCACTATTCTGAGTTGGATAGGAAAAGCCTTAGCATGCTACATCACCATAAATTAGACCAGACATGCACACACATGAGAAGCTAGGGCAGCTCCATTTAAGCTCTTAGCGCCTCTGAAATTCATTCAAGTTTCCTTGTATACATGTGAGGATGCATGCATATGAAATAACTGAAAGTGTATCATGTGAACATGTTCCTGAATGACACTGGAAACATAATGAACTTTTCCTTTCAACCTTGCATTTTGTGCTTTGCCAATGGTTTCCTATTTTTTAACTTAGTGAAATAAATTTTAACAGCACATTATCAATTCATCTCACTCCTAATCTACTGAGCTGATACACTCAGGTTCAGCTCTGTTGAGTACATGTTCATCTCTCCATGCACAGGACAACTGCAAATATGTGTAAAATAATTATTTCTTTGAATATACAGAGAGAGATGCCACATGTAGTTTTCTGTTCTAAAAGTTTCAGCAAGAGTCTGAGATATGGACTGCAAAACTTAAGATCTATAAAGCCACGAGTTAACTAATTATTAAAAATAAGGGATCACATTTGCTTAAGTTTATTGATTCAAATTTCAAATGTGTCTATCCTAGGAAGGAACAGAAACACTTGGTTCAGAAATTCCAGCAGTTTTGAATTATATAAAAGAACATATTTATAATTGTAATGGGAATATCACAATATATTTCAGTCACTATAATTAATGTTTAAAGGTTATTAATAACCTGAAAAGAAGGAAATAAAACATGGGGAAAATGTGAACAAAACAAGGGAGAAATGTGAAATGCAATGTCAATTGTATAAAACAGGCAAAAAATATTTTGAAGGACCAGGAATAATAAGTGTTGATGCTTGTCATTTTAGAAGACTGAAGAATGTATATAAATAGAAAGCTGTTCTTTAACATCTTTTTTAACTATCTGAGAGAGTAAGTAAGTAAGAAGACATCCTAGTGAAATCTGCATGATGACTCTTAATAGCAAGTGTTATATATGTTTCTGTAGAGAGCAATGTGATATAGAAATCTGACAAGAATAGAAGTGTCGGTAGAAAATAATAAAATAAGATTCAATTTGAAAAGATGCTAGATAGTATGTCTAGGAAAAAAAGTAATCTCGAAAAAGTGATAAAAACAAGCAGACAGGAACAGAGAATCCCAGAGAGCAACAGAGCCAGTAAAGATCTGAGGGTGATAGCAGACAGAAATTTAGACATGATTTCACATAATATTGTAGTGAAAGAGCCAACAGAGTTCTGGGATGCTCTGAAGAGGCGATGAGATAGCAGGCCTTGCCTATACCGCTCCAGTATGACCACATTTAAGATATTGAGTTCAGTTCTGGACAACTCACTACTAGCAAGATATTGACAGGAGCTCGGAGGACAGAAACAAAAAGGAGTGGAAGGCAGAAAGGTTGGTTTATGAGAAAACTGAAGGAACTAAACGAACATACATAACAAGACTAAGTGAGAACACTGGCATCATAGGAGTCTGCACATACTGGAAGAGTATGAACATCTTGAAGAGAAGAGAATTACTTAGAGGAAGGCTAGCAGTATAGATAGAATTAACTACATGAAATGTTCAACCAGAGTATTTCTTTCAGCTAAAACATTTTATGTAGTACCCTATGGGAGAGTATCTGGAGTACAGAAAGGAAAAGACATCACTTTAAATACCCAAAACTAGATTAGAGAAGTAAAGCCACCAGATTATCCAGTGTCTTTTTCTTCAAATGTTCTCCCAGCTTATTCAATGTCTCTTTCTAAGGTTGAATGTCATTGACCAGCCTCTGCGTTTCTGTCATGCAATACATGGAGCACTCTATTTGATTCCTCATATAATCACAGTCTTGAAAAGCTTCACAGTTTTCACTGTTCTTTTGTCTGCACCCTTGATTTTGCAACTACTGCCACTAAAACCCCTGCAAAATAGAAGGAGTTCACATGGTTCAAACTGCTTAATGGAATTCAGGGATTAGAAATGAAAAGGATATGAATGACAGAACAGTGAAGTGACTTTACAGCAGGTTTTGTTTTTACAAACCTTCACATTGTTTTCAAAAAAGTTTCATGTAACTGTGTATTTCTTCATCGTATCATCACTCTCTAGATAAATGAAATATATTATTAGCATAAAATATTTTACTTCCTTTATACTAATGCCAGCTCTTTCTCACTGACTTTGAGAACTGGCCTTAAGGTAGGTGTAAAATGGCCTTAATATGACAAAGAACCAGACCCACAAAAATAGCAATGAACAAGCAAAAATTATTTTCAAATAGGTAAAATATTGCAGTAGTCATTCTGTTACCTCTCAAGGATAAGCAGAAGGAGACAAATAGGTCACAGCAGCCATACAACCCTGCCAGGTTATGGAGCAAGAATCCCTATTACCAAACTTTGAAACCTTATCGCCATATTTTTTAGCAATGAAAATACACTGTATGTGTAGCAAAAGTAGATGAAGATGATACTGGAGCTAAGACAGCCTATTAACTCCAGGAAAAAAATACTACTGCTTTGTCATAACCATTGTTGAGTTTGTTTAGTTTTAAGCATATGGATGGAGGCATTGGTAAAGCACCACTCTACCATGTACTGTAACCACAAGTGCCACATTAGGTTACTCATTTTCCTTTAAAAATACAAGTTTGCTAAGCTTCAGTTATTCTGCTTTCATACTTCTAGCTTCCAAGCTGAAGAATGCAAGGTGCCTCCACTCTAGGCCAAACGATCTTTGCTGCCCACATTCACCGTCAATTTGTAACCTTCTCTTCCTAGGCCCTTTTGATACATACCGGAAGTTTTTACCATGTGAGAACAGACACTGCCAGCAGTTTGAACACAACTTAAAAGTACAAAGCAATTCCCTATTGGCTAAAGCACACAACAGATGGCTAAGACTAGAGAAAAACAACACTAAGGACTAAGATGCCTACTAAGAAACCTCTGATGAGTTTCCTGGACAGACAGCCATCAGTCAGGTAGGGGAAGGATAGCAACATCTTTGCCTTTTGCAATAGTGTTACTGAGTTGCTCTCTTCCAATTCCCTGTTTGCTTTTTTTACCCTAGGATTTTCTATCATCTGACAGGAGTGCTTTTCCTCTTGAATCCTTGGGCTGCTGACTATCCCTGTCTGAACAATCTTAGCTCTGCCTGCAACGTTACCTGTCTTATCATACGTGGCTCTACTCTATGAACTTCCTTACAGCTTGGCAATTTCATCAGCAGCCTGAGCCAAGGTTACACAGCTGAGCCACATCAAAACTCACCTTCAATGACAGACAGCTGAAGCTCTAGAAGGAAGGTTAATGTACCCTGTTGCTTCTACCAAATGGGCTTAGCCTTCAACATGTACAACTCAGAGAAGGACTCTTACCTCATAATTCTTTCCACAGCTTGCTTTTGGACTCATTGTAAAAGGTGTTCCTAAAGGTTGCTGCTATATTCTGAAGTCCCCTCAATTGTCTATATATGGTGTTTTTGAAACAATTAGTGATAATATTTTGGCGTTTTGTAACAGAGTTGCTGACTTGCTTCAGCCTGATTTTCTCCTTTCTGCTCCTGTTCAACCAGATTAATTGTTTCTGTCTTACAAGACCAAAAATACACATGCAGAAAATACACAACAAACTGGAACAGATACATAACTAACAATTCAAAAAATGTGCTGGCAATGACTGATCACTTTCCCCATCCTTTCCCATTACAATATGCTCATGATCTCCCCAAGTAGACATATGTGCAATATGACCCCTTACACAATGCAACTCGTTAGAAACAGCAATTTCTGAGTATTTAAAAGACCTGAGTAAGAAGAAAATATCTGCCAGTGTCCTATAGGGAGTGTCACCCCTAGGAAGCTGAAAAACCCTGAGGTCACATGGCATATGCCTCCTATAACCTTGGGGTATAAAAGTGACTCATTTATGTTCTGTGTACCATAGGGATTATTGATCTTCAGTAACACCCTTCTTTTGCCATTCCATCTGCCAATTTTCTGTGCTGAAGAGCATGTTCTTTTCTAGTTGTATGATTTAAAAGCATAAGAAGAAAAATCCAGGTTTATCATCTTGTATTCAAACCAATACATCAGTGAAACAAAGGGACATTATAAGCAGAATGGAAGTAGTATTCACAGGTTGATGAACTTTCCTACTGGTTCATGTTTTTCTTTTTTTCCCCACTCCAAAATTCTTGCCTAAATTTCTTTAGTTTTATTCATATCGAGGCTGAGACTGCCTCCTCACCTAGATTCAGTAACAAAAAGTGGCATAAAATGCAACAGGTTGAATCTGAAGAGGTCAGTCACATCTGATACACAAAAAAGTTCAGTGAGGGTTTGAACTTCTGAATTCATAGTACTGAAGCAAGTACTTACTGCTTCCAAAATGTATCAAAGTGTATTTCTACCTACTATTGGTCTTGTATGAATACATTTGAGTGTTACAGGTTTTTAAATTTGAAAACTTCTATTTGTGATTTTGGACTCATTCTATTTACTATCTGATATTGACTGTAACAACAGCTGAAAAAAAACCCAACCACATTTGAACTTTATTTGTGCACTTGAGTTGTGTTGATATTTTGATTGTAAAACATAGCTTCTCATATTTCTGCTGCAAACACCAAAAGGCAAGAACATCAAAAATTTGACAAACTTAACAAATTTGGCAAACATAATATAAAGTTATAGTAATGCTTAGAAAAATGAGAGCAAAAAATAGTGAATACAACAGGATTTTTTTTTTAACAAAACATATTTACAAAAAATAATTAAGGAAGTCATTTAGCTTTTACAATGATAAAAAGACAAAATCTTAACACTACAATATCAATACCAGTCCTCTCTTTCTGTCATTCAATTCCACCACGCTTATCTCATGGTAATTTATGCATTATATTGTTTATTCTGTTTTTTTTTAACAAATAGAAAAAGGAAGCATTCAAGCAGTTTTACTTCCTATGCCAATATTTTTCCTTAACTGTAAATGAACCTGGTATAAACATTTACAGGCTTTTTTGGGGGGGGGAAATATTGTTATACTTCTTCACTCTTTTTTTTTGGGGGGGGGGGCGGGGGGGACTTGTCAGATTTCTTTATTGGTTGAATTTCAGAATATCATGTCAGATCAGGCATAGCTTGCAGGACTGACTATTAATCTCAGAAGTTTTATAAGCAAGCAATCTACATACCTGTCAAGATGATACATCATTTGTCTGCATGACCATACTGCATTTTCTAGACCTTTCGGATTTGAAATGTGATGACCCTTAAGAAATTGTATATGCAAGTTCTGTATAAATCACTAGTTGAATGCCTGTGTAAGAGACATAAAGCAAACATACTCTGGAAATGCTTCTGCCCCTTATCATGAAAAAAATATAAAAAAGTTTATTCAGATTCTTGGACTGAACAGAGAACTTTACTGGTATTAGGTTCATCATATTTACTTCTTTGTAGGACCAGGTCATAGCACTTATATATTAACTCTAGACATAAAACTGCAATACACAAAAGATCAGAGCAGTGTTACTACTTAGTATTTAAGTATTCTCACAGAAATGCATTTTTATTTGTTTAGAAATTGAAATCATTCCAGAACTTCATAAAGCTTTGCCCAGACTTTCTGCATGGGAGTTAATGCATTAACACATATTTTCTGACAACTCAGAATCACAGAGAAGAGATTATATCTTCCTTTTATTCATAGTTCCCACTAATTAGATCCTCCAATGTTTTCTTATTCTAATTATAAAAATAAATTCAAGCACTCTCACAGTATGCTATGGATCATTTTTGCTTGATGAGCTTTGCAGTAACTTTTAATGTAAACACCTCTACTACAGAAGAAATGTTAGGACTTATGACAGGTGTTCTGAATGTAGAAGTTATGAACTCGATTTAGTATAGTTTTTCCTTGAACACTTTTTAATATACAGAAGTTGATCATTCCATAGTATTTCTGCCACATTTTTTACTTCTTTTTTTTTCTAATTTATCAGTGTTTCCCTCATTTTAGAACACAACACAATTAGGTATAATGTAGATTTATTTTAATAATCACTATAACTATTCCATATACCACAAAAATATCTCACTGTTTTTCTTGGGAACTAGGCAGAGACAGTGTTCCTAAACATTTCAGTGCTCACATTAAGCTCTTATTTGCATTTTATAAGGGCTTAAATACCTTTGAAATATGTTCTAAGGGTACTTTTGAAAAAAATTATCTTCTCACTCTGAGATGACGTGGTCACATTTTCTAAAACATATTCCTTATAACTTTGCCATCATAACAATGATCCATTTTTTCTGATGATGGCAGTGTGAAATGACTATATAAGTAAACAAAATATTTTGTATTGAATGAAAATTATCCACTTTCATAAGACTGGTCTCTCTTTTGCAGATGGCAGTTGTGCACACAAATTTTGCAACTCAGTTATTATGCCCTCAGTTAAATTACTCTCCCTGCAGATGTTTGTGAACATAGTCAACAATTCTGAATATTTAGGGTCAAAATTAATTTCATAGGTATAAAAAATGGATATCAGTCTTACAGTCAAATCTTTTTTCATGACTTTCGACCACAGTACAGAACATCGCATATTCTTAGTTCTTTGTTCTTCACATATAGACTCTCAAAATTTGACCCCCAATTTCTAAAATCATACTTTGATTGATACAGTACCTACCCACCTACCTGCTCACTTCTCCTTACTAGACAATAATGATATGTTATCACACACTATGTACAGCTATAGTATGCACATATTCATAGCTTCTTTAGTTCCTTTTCTAATATTAGTTTCAGATTTGATATAAAGTTTTCATGTCAGCCAAAAAGAAGTGATTAGCCTCAGCAGAAGCCCAGAGGAAAAGCCTGCTTGTGAATCTTAGCCGCATGTTAGCTGAAGTGTTTCCAGTCTTCTACTTTCAAAATCAAAAAAAGGCATTTGAGTTTCCACCTCCAGCCCATTGTTTATTTGGCAACTGCAGGAGCAAAGATCAGCCCACAGTGGAGCATGTCAAACTGTATTTATTGCTAGGGTCCTATAAACTGAGTCATAATTGGAACTATGAACCTGCAGAGACCCTTGTTAGAGTTTAATGGACTGGCAAGGTTAGCATAGCTTTCATAGTGAAAATGAAAGTGCTGTCTAGGAGTTTAATGAGCACAATGACATTTCTACATGCCCCCAAAAATTCCTGAGAGCATCTGGAACTAGTTTGACTTGTTGCAACACTGATTTTTCTTTTTCTTTCTATCCCATGTTTTTTTCTTTCTGAGGGCAAGCTTGTTTGTATATGTCTTAAAAGGAGGGGTACTTATTAGGGGGAAAAGTGGGAGGCTTTTTCTTGAGATTTGGTTTTAAAGCTAGCCTTAGTATCTTCCTCTGGAGAAAACGTAAATATCCCACCTTTCAGCTCTCTGTACTCCTTATGGGAAAAGAAAGGCATAATTGTGCAAGGTTTAGGGTGAATATTGTCAGCATGATCTTACAAAGAGCGTTGGATTATTGCTAGGCATTTGGTTTGAACTAAAGTGGCTGTACATTCCTTAATCAAGTATCTGGAAATAATATCCAAGTTTTTCCTATCCATTAACAAAGGCTTAGCTCACCAGCCATGCTATAAATCCAGACAAAGCTACAAACAGGCACATTTGTTTATAAAATAATTAAAAAAAAATAGGAAGAAGGATAATAAAAGGATCTTCTTGCCATCTATAGTAACTTTGATTCCTTGGAATGGCTGCTATCTCTATATCTCATTAACCAATCCATTCAGAATCATTAGGGCTGGAGGGCTAATGAAGACTTTTCTGAGTCTCACAATGCCTATTAAAGCAGTCAACAAATCCTTAATGTTGTGAAACTTCCAATTAATTTTTTAAGGTCAGCCTGTCACAGTGCAATCAGGAGTACAACTGCTACATACAATTCCATAGAGAACAAGGTTTTAAGGTATTGGCTTTCCAACTATTACTCTTTTGGAGTGAAAAAAAAAAAATCTGTTCCTCAGTGCCGCATTAGTAATATGTAATAGAGTATGAGCAAGGATATGTCAAGAGAAATCAAACATATGAAGAGTTTCTCGTGACTAGATAAGTATATGTGGCAGTTCACAAGGCCTCACAGAGCAGAAGTGTCAGCTTAAGAGGCAGGGAGAAATGCTTTTTATTGCATCTTTTCCTCATTGCTTAATCTACCATTATTCCACATATTGAGCCCCAAGTGGGATTTTCTCTTCTGGTACACTGACTTGGCTGAACAAAGCTCCACTCCCCAGTGTGTCAACATGCCATTATTATATACCATGCTAGCTCAGTACTTTCCATTTAGGGTAAGGTATCTTACTGGACAACTACAATTATTAAAATACTTTACTTCATAGGTAAAGGGTTTACCTACAAAGGAAACAAAAAACTTTGGGGAAACCTGAACTAAGGTAACAATACTTTTTAGCTTATTGCAATTATTAAAAAGATTATTGCTTATTTTTAATGGAAGGAAAAATTATATTTTCCTCCAAATTGGTGCCCTTTCTTCCTAAAGAGGCCTCTGATTTCTCAAGAGACATATTCTTCTTCTAGAGTGACTGCTGTCAGAGACCCACCACCAAAAGGCATGTGGCTTGTTACAGAGATTAATAACAGAACTAGTCCATAATAGAACGCATTTATTTAATTTATTGAATACAGTTCTAGTCTGGAATGTTTTTCTTCTGAGGACCAAAATGTCCATTCTTAAAAATACACTGGTATAAGTCACCGTGTGTGGCTCTCTGCCGTGCTGCTGCTACCTTGTGGTGGCCGATTTGATGGGAAGTCCCTCACTGGTGGCAGTGACCACTGCTACATGTTTTCTCCACATTCAAACAGGAAGCAATTCAAAGATATTCTTTACTTTAAACACAAATATTAAATCTCTAGAAGACATCAAAGTGGAAGACATCTTTAAATGTGACTATGTACCATTATACTATCAAGGGCAAAAACATACAGGTCAGGGGCAAAGCTGCTACACAAACACCATGAAGTTTGTGTGCAGCATGCCAGTATATGTCTCATACCTAGGTTCATGGCAGAAGAATGACCAGATATTGAGTATGAATTCCTGCCAGCCTCTAACACTCAGGTGGAAGAAATAGCATACAAGCCTAGTGCATGTGAATGCATTGCCCGTTACCAGTGGCCAGCGTGGAAGCCGTGCGGGTAGTAGCTGCTAGAGACATTTTCCAGTTGTGGAAGAGCTGGTATCTATATTCACAGACACATGACCAGCTTCTGACAGAGAATCTGGAAGTCCATTGCTTATATGTCCTTGACACCTTTAATGAGGGTGAAATGGCATGTTATTAGTTTCAGAATCTTTTGTATATACTTCAAGTTAAAAAGTCATGGAGAATGAAGTAATATTTGTTTCATTAATGTGGGTTTCATAGACAAACTGAAGAAGCACAGGCAGAATTTATTAGTGCTGGATCACTCTAACTGCAATGGACATCTTCTTGTGAAACCTTCTTTTAAGTGCTTTTTCCATAACAGTAACTAAAGCAGTGCATAAAAATATAACAGCTATGGAGTAGTGGTGCAGTTCAGGGAATAAACTACAAAATATGCATTGCCTTAGTTAACGTATACTCTTCTGACTCTTTCTCTGGCAACACTTAGTAATTTAAAGTGATTAAATTAAATTGTTTTTATATCTTTGTAATAAAGATAGAGTATACAGCCCTGTTCTCTCAGTATAGGTTGGGATTTTATTACTTCGGTTGATTCTCGCTTATAATTGGCCTTTTTGGTTCTCAATGAGCTGTGAATAAAATCTGAGATGTTCCAGATTATGTTAAGGAGGATGCACTTACGAGTGAAATGCATTCAATTTTATGATAAAATGATGAAGATTATGATTTCACTGTATTTGAAGTGTAAAATAAAAAGCCTTACATGGATAATCAGGATTCCTCTGTGTTCTATGTTAATGAGTATTGGCAGCTTCCAGCATTATTATTATTTTGATCAGACTATAATTTTTCTTTTTTTTTCTTTTTTTTTTTAAGATAGAACTCTGGGACATTAACTAAGCTTCTCATACAGATGGCTGGATGTAAAGCATCAACATGTGAGCTCAAAAGTTTTATTTCATCATGTGGACATGTAGGAATGGGCAGGAAGAATGAGGAGATAGAGGGAGACTTTTTGTCTCATTATGCTTTTCATATACATGGAAATTTCCGTACTCAAATCACAGTATATTTTAATATGCAATTTACAATACAGAATTTTGGTCTTTTTTATATGTTTGCAATGCAATTTTTAGATTTTCTTTTCAAGAAAGCTTCATATTAAAAGAATGGTTTGTATTTTCAGCTACTTAATTACATTCTCTTGTGCTATACATTACATATTCTTGTTATATATCATGCCTTCATTAAGCTGGGCTCTGTAAAAATAGAATAAAATTACAACCTCTGTCCAGAAGACCTCACAGTATAAAAGGTAAGATGGTTAAGGTAAATGAAGAAACAGACTGGCATGGAAGATCCAGGCAACAACAGGATTTTTAACATAGTCTAGCTGTATGTATAATTCATAACAGCATTTACTTGCACAAGTAGACTTTCCTTGGGCAATGCCAACAGGATTATTAACATGAGTATGAATTGTTTATATAAATAAGGCTTATATGATTGGACTTAAACTCTGTGTAAATTGTGCAAAAATATTTTAAGTCATGTATATAGGACCCATAAAATTACCTTTCACCTCTGGAGACCTTTATTAAAAACTAGATGATATCACTATATGTCGTAATGTTGCATGTTGTTTAGACTTGCTTTATCTTTACTGGTCATTTATCCATATCTGAAAATCACCACATAACACATAAATTGGCACAATTGTCTCTGTGTACACACGGGAGGCCCTAATAACAGCTGGTGTTGCCTTGGCAAACTTGTGTGGAAAAGCTTCTGTGAGCACTAAAGTTCACTGAGTTTGAAAATGTATATGTTTATATCCCCCAAATTGCCTTTTAAGAAAGACTATTCAGACAGTGCAAGTCAAAAGTGGACTCATATAACACGGGTAATGAAGTGTACCCTTCTCTCTTTCACTGACGTAAATTGGAAAAGGCTTGGTTTAATAGAGTCTCTTTCTCTCCTCCCGGAAATTTTATTCCAAAAAGAAGCAATCTAGGTCAGCCTCCTACTGGTGTACCAATTAACAGGATATGTCCATTATATTTATTATCCCTCTGCAAGGTGTCAGACTTCAACTTAAGAACTAGCAAAACCAGTATGACCTGAATTTACAGAAAATTGTGGAGTGTGAATGTTCTTTATTTTTTCCAGTAACTTGCTCCTCACTTTTCTGTATAATGTATTTAAGTATTGTTGAATTTAAAGTGTCCAGATTTTGCTATTTCCAGTATATTTTGATGGCCCTATTTTGCGTTTTTAGTGACTCTCACAGTAGATTAATGTTCTAATAAGTACAGGAGGTCTTTGTGGTTAGGAAGCTGTCATATCAAACACTCCAATAGAAATCTGATTTGCCAGTGTTTCCTTCTTTTCTTTTGCCCTTACACTAAATGATAGAAATCACAGCACTGAATGATGCCTTTCTTTCTCACATCTGTTTTATAAAGAAATAGCACCCCCTTGATCACTATGATACACAAAGTAGTAAATGGAAATGCCTTCACAAAGTACACTTCAAGGGTATGATTTGAAAGAGAAAAGAATCATTGGTGATCTTGCTGTTAATGGGGGTAATATGAATGTCTCAGTTGAAAAATAAACTACGTAGAGCTGAAAACACACCAGAAGAGCTGAGAGTTTCCATAGTACCCAGGTAAACTCCAGTGTCATTTTTCACAAAGCATGATGAGAAGGAGGGGGAACAATCTTAAACTTACATATAATTTGAGAAGCATACCAGAGCCTGTGAAAGTTGGCATTATTCTGTCCTCAATACATACATTTCTAGAGGGCCTTATTAATGTGAAAGAAAGATGAACACAGCATAAACAGTGCCCTGGATTAGGTTTTTAACCTCCGTTCATTTCTCTTATGAGCAAGATGACATACTATCTTGTCTGCAAGGGCTGATGGAATGATAAATTCATAAGTCTCTGGGAATTGCCTATATTCAATACTCATGGGTCCCAAACAAATGCTTTCTTACAAACATCAGAGAAAACACTAGGCAGTAAGAAAAATGGTTCAAAAAAAATCACTGCAAGACAATTCTACAATGTACTTAGAGTAACTCTGTTTCATAATTTTGTGAATAAAAAAACCCTCAGATTTTACCATCTGAGGTTACCATTACCAAGAAGAAAATAACAATATTTTTCTTCTAATGATCATTCTAGTAAAGGTCTGATTGTTCTGGGAGGGACAAGAAATTGTTAAACAGAGCAGAAGAATAGTTTGGGCATACACAACAAAATAAAAAAAATCTGCCACCTCCTTATCACAGACATAAAAGACCTATGCATAGGCACTGCCCTCCACTGAAACCGGGTATATTGGACAGATCTGTAGGTCTTCCATCCAAACGAGTTTTTTACATTCTGTTGATGTGAGGCTAAGAGTGCTACTGCTATCTAATAAAGACCTTGCCTATACCATTCATTCTAATTCTGAGGGTGACCAGGGGCTAGCATAAACAGAAAAAAATTACAAAAATACATAAATACTAATACTGAAACATGGAAATATATCAACACTAATACTAAAACACCAAAAGGGGTGGGTCATCCGCACTGCGATGCAACTTTCACAAGACAAAAATCACTCCAGTATTATAATTTTGAACAGTTCAGCCCTGTTCAGCATTACTGTAATAACCAGTAGAGCATCAGCTAGTGGCACAGTGTCAGGGCTTCCATTTTTTCAGCTTTACTATCAGCAGGAGCTCCCTTTACCTCTACAATATGAACTTTGCATATGTTCAAATGTGTACTGGAAATACCAGTACACCCATGACCTGTGATAGCAGCAGGCAGCCACTATTTCACTTCCCTTACCTTCCCACCATTTTTAAGCTACATTATTTACATAATTTTTAAGCAAAGAGTTAATTCACTAGGTAAACACCAGCTGAACATTTAGCTAGGTTTCAATGGTGAGCTAGAAGAGCCTGGGAGGAACTCTGGGAGGTACAGGCTATATTTCTCCTGAGGTCCCAGAAAGTCATGGCAGTTTCTGCACTTCTCAAAGAGCTACTAAGCTTCCACCTCTCTTCCAATAACCAAACAGAAATTGAAATTCCTTTCTTTTTGCCTCCTCAGAACCCTTTTCAAGCTATTAGTAGAGCTATTTAAACAGAAGGTATGTTTTCTGGCAGTACATATGCAGAAGTGTGGATGCAAACACTGTGTGTGCAAACTCACACTCTGGCCTCCATAGCTTATTCTCTTTACAGTTAGGAGCTGATTTCTAATTTGTTTGCATTTTCCCCCAATCATTTGAAGAGTTTCCCTGCAGTTTGTTTGAAAAACACATTAATTGTTAAGGGCTGTTTTCAGCAATGCATGTCATTTAGAATTTCCCAGGCTGATGGGTCATCACTGCAAGTTGTCATGCCTAGTTACTTCTGTCCGATACTATTACATGACATGGCTGATGATCTCACATCAGCCAAACAAAATTGAAAAACAAATGGGTTACTGAGCACTGTAGTCAACTGTTTGGAACAAACAAACCTCTGTTCAACCTCTACCTGTTCAGAGGAACTAAACACCAGCTATGGTGTTTTAAGTGGTGGGCAGGTTTTCTTCTAAGAGCTGTGAGTAGCCAGAACTGTCATGTATGACAGGTTTACATTAACTCTAGGTAGAAAAGCTGTAAGGAGGAAATTTATTTAGGCAAAGTAAAACTCACTGAAAATACTTACGTGTTGTTTGATGCGTAGTAGTCATCTGTCACTTAGCAAGCTGTGAAGTGTATCATTAGAGGAGTCTGTTGTTAAGGTTTTATTATTTTGCTTTAGTGCTGCACATAGGGCTAGCTGAAAACTATATGCTGAAACTACTTTTCAAAGGATTTTTGCTAAGCTAAATTTTCCTCCAAAACTGTCTGCTTTCTTTCAACAACAAAACAACAAAAAAGAAAAAAAATAGCAAAAAACTGAAAACAGAAAAGATTCAGGTTTCAGCCAGAAAGTAAAACCATTTTGGACAAAACCTTCCCATACTTGTCCAACTATACTCAGCCTTTCATGGCAGATCAACATTTTCCCCAGAAATTAATGAAATTAATTTTATTAATACATGCCCCAGGGTGGAATGCTTTCCATAAGATGGAAAAGCAACACCAAATTCATCTTCCAACAAGATCTAGCTAAGTGTTACATACCATCTAGAGAACATATCCCAGAAACTAAGGGCAAATATGGGCCAAGTCATAACCTCCACTCTCAGACTAGGCAGCTAAATGCACTGAGATCTGCAAGAACTGGGAAACAGTTCCAGAAGAACTAGCAATCTAACTCTAAAATATGTAGCAGTAACAAAAGCCCTGTGATTACCTGTCAAGTCAAAAAGAGCATTTCCAAAACCAGGGCACAGAGATCCATTAGAAGTATGATTCTTGAATGATTAGGGCAAAGTATGAAGTATGATTAGGGCAAAGATTTCCAGTTGAAAACTACTGTTGTTTCTCATGAAATCCATAAAGGCTCTCATCCCCCATAAAGGCTACAGAAAAGGAAGAATTTTCCCCTTTCTGGGTTATGTATCAGGAATATATTCATAATTCAATGGGGAATACTTTCTAAATGACTGAATTAGTCTTTTCCTTTTAATCTTGAATAATCAAAGAGAATGGGGCACTGAGTGAATAAATTCATTGACTGTCATATAAATTATGTTAGTGCCTCTGAAAATCTCATTCCTTCTTTTGTAGTGGTGGTAAACTACTAATTAGTAATACATATCAAGACACTATGTTATGGTGGTAACTGATAGGTAGAATAAACTGATATTAAATGGGAACGCGAGGCTGCATACAAAATAAGTTTTACCAATAGACTCTGAAACACTAGAGTGGAGAGTAAAAATTCAAATATATCGCTGTCTGTTACTTTACTGTAGGAGACACACATGGGTAACTAAAGAAGCAAGGGAGCAAAACACCTGGGACAAAGAAGAAAGAATTAAAAAATCTTTGATTACATCTGTAATTTAGAGTAATCATTTTTATAACTTTCAGAATGGTTCTAGCTACCTTACATAAAATGCAGCAGAATAAACTGAACACTGAAAAGGCAATTGCAGGCTGCATGTATTAATTGGGTACAACCTGGAGAAAACTTTTGGAAAATGTTTTTTCAACTCACAGGGTTGAAAAAGACAGGGTACCTCTGAGATCCTTTTAAGGTAAGCAGGAAAAGCCAGACAGATAAATACATGAACAGCACTGCTCTTGCAATAATGGCAAAGCTCAGTCTCCCCAAACCTGACACCTTTCAGCTTAAGAAAGAAAACAAAGATGCACAGAACCAGAATCACAGTGAAATATGTAGCACATTTCTCACTTAATGTTAACAAAGCAGATGTATTGAAACTCCCTTGTAGGCTTTTTCTTCTGATAGATCTATCTTTTGACTGACGATAAATTCACTCAATGTACATGAACTTTTGATTAGCATTGAGTGCATCAGATATTTATTTTTCCTTTCCACACAATATAGCTGGAAAAAGAAAAGAGTATCTGGATTTTGTTCCAGAGCAAAGCACCATTACCAGTGTACAGAGATTTATAGTAATTGAAAAGCATGACAGATGCAGCATAAATAATGTCTAATATAGGATGGGTATGCATTTACTCATGATGCACGTCACAGTGAAAGACACTAAGAACCAGGTTTTTGTTTTCAGCATTGTGTATGTAAATGAAATGTGTTTGGTTAGAGTTAAATACGGGTTCAGGGAGGATTCTTGAATAGTGCTAATTGATTTTTTTTAAATGAAAAATTTGTTTTCTAATGAAAAAAGAAAATGTATGCCTGCAAAAGAGAAAGGAAGAGAAATTTCTATCAAGAAATTCAGCTTGTTTCATTTTATTAAGAAACAACTTCTGAAAACAAAATATTTCATCCAAAAACTGTGTCCAAATTGGTCTGTACTACCTGGAGGGAACCCTCAGAGTCACTCTTTGGCAGAGGCTCTGCCCTCCAGTAGGAATGTCCCTCTCAGTAGGCACTGCTGTCCCTGCACACCACTGCAGCCAGCCTACCTAGACCACAATGGTAAAGAGGAGCATTGTCTTGGTTTCAGCAGTGATAGAGTTAATTTCCTTCCTAGTAGCTGGTACAGTGCTGTGTTTTGGATTTAGGGTGAGAACAATGTCGATAACACACCGGTGTTTTAGTGGTTGCTAAGTCCTTGACTTACACTAGTCCTTGACTAATCAAGGACTTTTCAGTTTCTCATGCTCTACCGACTGAGAAGGCTGGAGGTGCACAAGAAGCTGGGAGGGTGCACAGTCGACCCAAACTGGCCAAAGGGACATTCCATACCATGTGATGTCATGCTCAGTACATAAACTTGGGGAAAGCTGGCTGGGGGAGCTGCTGCTCGGGGACTGCCTGGGCATCGGTCGGCGGGTGGTGAGCAATTGCATTGTGCATCACTTGCTTTGTGTAGTATTATTATTATTATTATTATTATTATATTAATAACATTATTATTACTACATTATTATTGTTGTTATTTTATTTCAATTATTAAGCTATTTTTATCTCAACCCATGAGTTTTTCTCACTTCTACTCTTCCAATTCTGTCCCCCATCCCACCAGGGGTGGGAGGGGGGAAGGAGTGAGAAGGCAGCTGTGTGGTACTCAGTTGCCGACTGAGGTTAAACCACAGCAAGCATGAAAGAACTAGACTACAGCTGCCACTGAGGTGCCACTGCTGAAATATTTCAGGTTTGACCAAAGACTTTTTATGTTTGTCCAAAAAGTTTCAGCTTTAAATTTTTGCATGGGAATATTTTTTTTTCCTAGGAAGAAAAAAACATCATTTTCTGATCATTGTTTTTCTATCCTCATTAAACCAATGATGAGGCTTCATATATCAAAGGATTTGGAGATATGCTTGATACCTTAGCATTTCATGTAGATTTGCATAGATTCTCAGAGGCTTCTCATGGCAAGAAAGGAGGCTTTTCAAGGAGCTACAAATCTGTGATTGCTGATAATTTGGAGACAGTTGTTCTGGCAAGTATGTTAAAGTCACTTCACAGTGTCTACATAAGCTCATAAAAAAAATTAACAGCTATAAATTTACTGATAATGATTGAGAAACTCTAAAGAAAAAAAATGGATTTCTATAAAAAGCATGGTCTAATAAGTAAAAGTTGATAAGTGTCATTTTTTGGTAGACAAATCAGTTAGATAGTGAAGAATAACTGAGGCTGTTGATTAGAATATCTAATATCTAGTTTTCCACTGTTTACTTCCTCATATTGCCAGAGAAAAAAAGTTGTTAAAATTGAAAAAATGCAAATGGTAACATTAACCAGAGTTGAGTACTTTTTTTTGGGTTTCATATTTTAGATTGGAAAATAAACCATGAATAAAATAATGTGTTTTTTCATAAAAATGCATAGGTACCAGATGGTAGAAGAGATGGGCCTCAAAGAAGGTGATCATCAGTAATGCACTGCTTTCAGACCAGTGGTACTGAAGGGTGCTGAAGTCTATATCAACATTAGAGTATGTGGAGTCATTGGAGTGTAACAACTATTCAACAGTGTGAAAGCCTAGGACATTGCTCCAATGCCATTATAATGTGGCACCTGGAAACTGGTGCGCTTCACAGCTGAAAAATTACAATTCTTTCCTTCAGAAGTTTCAAAGTCATAAAACATCATGGTAGTACTATAAATATGCAGTAATCTACATGGAAGGTTTATAGTAGCAAGAAGCTGATAGAAGATGAGTAGAAAACTGACACATTAGGCATTCAAGTAAAAAAATAACGGGCTTTGCTTCCAAAACATTTTACATATTTTAGTTTCCTAAATATTCCAGTTGGTTCCAAAATACAGAAATCCTCCTATAACTGACATCAAGTTTTCATATTTAGCATATATTGGCTTTCTGTCCTCTGGACATTACTGTATTCCTATTCAGCCTTAGTCCTTGATTAACTATCACTTCACTATATCATTTTTTCCACACCATTGTCCTGTCAGTGTTGCTTAAGATCCTGTTTACCAAGTTTTAATCTTAGATCGAAGTCTGGAGGTAAATATCCTTTGTAACAGTGGTGGTGGGATGGAGGGTTTAATATTAAAGACACTCTTAGCTGCACATTAGGTTTGAAATCTTAGCACAGTTAAAGAAGTTAAATAAGCACAACTGTAATTCTTTCCAGCTTTATTGACCATTTTCTTCCTGGGCATATACAAATGCATCTTCAATGGAGGTGTGATACAAGCCCATGTTGTAGTAATGAGGCTGAGAAACTCTACTTCCCTTTGAGATAAGATAACTGCAAAAGAGCTCTAAGAATTGAGATACAGTGTTTGTTTTATACTCCATACAAGAAGAACACCACCTTCAGAGCCCACACAGTACAGAGGACATTGAGTTTAAAATTTTTTTCTTGTCTTACTGTAGAAGGGAATGGTATAGTATATGTGCATTGTAGTTTTACATAAACCCTACCATTTGGTGTTTACCTTTTCTTTGGCAATGACATATAATTGCATTATTTTAACATATTTTATCTGTTAATTACGAGTTAGTAAAAGGGATTTCACACCCCAACTATGCAATGCAAAATAGGACCACTGCAATAAATCATAGTGGATTTTTTTCTTTGTTTGTTTTTAGTGGAAAAATTACTACCAAAAAAACCCCTAGGTCATACAAGCTTAAGTGAATCTAACATGACCTAGTAAATAGACTACAAGGCAGGTATTCTAGTCTTGGCTTTGCGTCTGACCCGCTGAGGGACCTTCTGTGTCTCTCAGTTTATCCAGCTGGTAAATGGAATAATGATGCTGAACTCTTTATAAAAGATGTGAACAGCTGTTGATGAAGGAAAGATATATAAATGCAAGGTATTGTTACTGTTAGAACATGTACATTTTATTTCATATCCCTTGCATCCATGTTATTGTAACTCCAGAACAAATACTATAGTTTTTTATATGGAATCCTTGTTATGAGCATATGTATTCTGAAGGCTTTATGATACTCCACAGCCCCACTCTCTTTCTTCTCCTGTCCTATACTGTACATAAGCAGCAAGGAATCAGGTAGTTGTTTGGCCTTACACCATAAAATATATCAGCACAGACTTTTCGTTGAACTTGTCTTATCTAACAGACACTCACAAGCCAAAATTATGCTACTGAAGATTACAGCAAGCCATTACACTGCATACATCTAAGTAGGAAGACACAGCAGCACTGTTCCCTGAAAAAAAAAAAAAAAAAACAAAAAACAGAGAAAAAGTAGAACTGAGGGTGCAATTCCCTTCCATTTGTTCTTGCTGAAAAGCAGTAATGAACACAAGATAATGCTGCCACCAAGAATTGATACTTCCTCAAATGTTTCTACCCAACCATCTACTCTAGCTCTCAAGATGATGAACAAAATGTAGGCAACTTATTCACAGTGAAATCAGTTACCTGAGAACTTCCTTTGATCTTGTCTTTCACTCTTCTCAACCCCTTTTTGCCTGAGTATGTGCAGAGTGGTTCTTATTCCAATTTATGGTTGAATAAGAGCTGAAGATAATGCATAATCCAATGTGAATAGTGAAACTGCTCTTCCTCTTCAATTATTCCACAATTTCATTCCATCAGAAGTTAGACGGCAGAGTCTTTCATACTTTTATTTCTATAAAGCATTTACCAAACTTTCAGATACTATTAAGTAAGGTAACAAAATAAAAGACCAAACTGAAACTAGGGACTGTCTAGGGACTTTTTCCTAGATACTTAACCAGGAAAATATTCACAGAAATCCCATCCTGACAACCGCTTCTGGAAAAAGGATCCAGCTCAAAGTCAGTAAGAATGAATATTATGTAACAGCACCATTGCTGTGACTTCTTGTTAGAATAAAACATAAGAAAATCACTAGTACAGTTCACATTGAGATGAATTGTTGAAGTAATTTTCTTGGGGACTGAAACAGCATTTCCACTGCTTTAAACAAAGCAACCGACACTGATACGTGCTCTGTCTGTTGGAACTTGTCACTTGCATTAAGTAAATGAGTTGAAGGCAAAATAACTGTGTCCTGTTCAACCTTTATGTTTAAAGAACTGTAAAAGAAATCACAAAGGTATATAAAGCAAATGCAAGGTGTTGCCTATGAGAATACTTGTCTAATCAGCTTAAATTGACACTATATTCATACTGTACAGCAGCTGTGGAAATAGTAGATATTTCTCTCTGTTTTTCGTGTTCATCTTTACTACTTGGCATGTTTTGGTTTTATTAATTATGAAGTAAGGAGCAGTTTATTTTAAGATTAACAATCAGTTCACACTTGGCTACCTCAGCTACCTTTTTTTTACATGAATTTAATATAATTTTTGACAATCTGTGGGGCTATAAGTGCCACATCATTCTGACAGGTCCTTTCAGATGTCATGTTTTAGACTAAGGCAGTTAAGAGGAGGGTATTGTACATCTCATTTTGTTGACAGTTAAAGGGGAACCAGGGCCATAGCAATACTGCTTTTGTCTACAAATGCAACTTGCCGAAGTTTTATTATGATCCAGTTTAGAGTCCCTATATAAATTAGCATTAATTATTATATAAAACAACTTACACTAGAGATTATTGCTGGGTTTCAAGTCCGCCCACAGAGTAAAACAAATCATAATCTAGGCCAGTCTGTATCAGGAAGTTCAACTGGATCTAGGAGTTATTCCTCTCAATTTCATATACATACAATAACCAAAGATCTTACTGGTACACTGTTTAATCATTAGAGAGATTGCGTTTGTGTTTCAGTTCCATTTGCTCATGCTACAAGTTTGATACAGAAATGCCATGTAAGAATAGAATCAATTAATTGTTGTATGTTACTAATTTCACATATTTGTCAATCCCAGTTGCTGTCTAGTCAAACATGTGGCAACAATGAATTCTGGTGGATCCCAGGTAGTTACTGGCTGGAAGACATTGTCTCAGGCATCATTGATGTTAGCCATTAGGAGTAAAAGGTGAATGGAAAGATAAAATGGTAATATTGGCTTGACAGAGAAGCAGAATAAAACAATGCAAAGAAATTAACAGCTGAGCTAGACAAATTATACATTGTAATAGATTATTGCAGCAAATGAAGTCTTCCTTTTTTGTTTTCTTTTTTTTTCTTTTCTGCCCTGGTAGTAAATTGTTCATACAGATCATGATTAGTCATGAGTTTGATTACTCTCTTCAGCTGTTCAGTCAAGAGCTCACAAGAACACACTCTAATCTACAGTATGCTCTTCTGTGGCTTCTACTATACTAAATATTTGTTATTCATTGAACTTACGTAAGACAAGGTATGTGCTGTTTCCACTCTTTTCTGAGAAATAGAGTACATCGGAGATCTAGTTATAATTTTCTGATTCTGGGTCAAATTGTGTGCATACACTAGCAACATTTAAAAGAGCACAGGTGATATTTCAAACTCTGCCAACTTGCAGCAGCTCTCTGAGAGTCCTTTCTCAGTTGGCAATAGCCCAAGAACAGCATGTGCTGGCCAAGCTTACAGCTGTAGCAGGAACTGAAGATGAGAATGGTATAGTAGCTGCTACATCAGTTCTATACATTCTGAGAATTCCTCTACTTCGGTAAAATACAACCAATTTTTTTTGCTTTATTTGCCTCAGTAATGCAACACAATAGGAGCAGGACAAGCGTCAGGGACAGTCCCATGGCATTTCTTCTGTCTTCTGACTAGGTGACCTACACCATACAAACAGAAGACTTTTTGTTTGTAAGACAGCAATTAACATTTTGGACTGTTTGAAAAATATTTTGAAAACAGCTTCGAAAATGGCTGCATGTTTTCAGAGCAGATACACCTGTAGCTATTAATCTATGTGATTATGTATGTACTTTTTTGTATACAGAAATGTTCTTGCACTACAAGAAGAGTAACTAAAATTGTTGTAGCTGATTTAATTGATAAGAGTGCTTTGCTATATGTTTTATTTTAAATAGACTTTTTAAAAGTGATAACCTTAATTTCCTATCAAAGCAAGCATAACATCTTTTTAAGTTCAGGGCCTCAAAGGAAAGCAATTGTGCAGCACACTACAAAGACTTACTGCAGAAAGATTGCTTAAATTTCTAAATACAGAACAAAAAAAAATTCTGCAAGAAAGGCAATATCTAGGCCAATAACAAATAGAACTATCAAAGAGGTTAAAAAGTGATTGTTACAAAATATCTAAAAGGAAGGACAGTGGCATATTGCCCAATATTGCTAAAATGTGTTGCTTTCATCCTGTTGGTTTCATGGTTTCATTCCCTTGTGAATCTGGATCTGCAAATGTTTCACACAATCACAAGTTTTGCAACTTGAAGATACAGACTGTAGTAAATTTCTGGTCATTATACATTGTTTAAAAAATATAAGAAAACAGACAGAAGCTCCAGAGACAAAAGGTTTTTTAAGCACGTCAGCTGGTGAGTGAGATTTAATGGCTATGATTGGACTGTATTTACATAACTTTATCCTATTGGAAGGTACCAGAATGCCAGGCTAGAAAATGTAAATATTCTTTCTACAGAATACAGATAGTAAAAACACTAGTCATTCAAACTTGCCCACACTGTAGCCCTATTCTTGGTCAATCTACTAAGGAGAAACTATCTTTGGAACTATTTTGATTTTCATTTTATTCCATTTCTGGATTGTCCACTGACATCCCAAATATAGTCATTAGTTAAAACAAGCTGCTTTTAGAATTACCAAAGGATGCTGGCATCTAATAATAACTTTAGTCACCTGTATACAGCAAAAAGCCATTACTAAGATGTTATTTAGCACTCTCCATCCACAACAGGCTGAGTGCTTCTCAGAATCAACAATTCTGCTGAATAACTTCCCTTAGTATCTGGATTTCTGTTGGTTGGTTCAGACTATGAAGGTCTTGTAAGCACTAGTACAAAGTTGCTAATTCAAATACAATTGAATATTAAACAAAGCTGTGCATATGATCAAATCAATAGATATTTCAGACCTTGAATGAATGATGAGAGAATTGTTCAAGCTACTCCCTCCCACTAACAATAGTATCTTGCTAGAAAAAGCAGTTCAGGTGAGAAAATAAGTGGCTAAACCTGGCTGTGTCAGTGAACATTGCTTCTGAATACTCCTTCATGTATTAAAAAAATATACAATGATGTTTCAGTTCAGCAAATGTAGTGTTAAAAATACTGGAAGTTTCAAAACTGTACTGTGTAGTCTTCTCCTCACCTGATGTGCCAGGTGATTTTTCAATGTATTACCAGAGACAGTCACGCTTACTCTTTCAGTTCTTCCAGATGGCTTATCACTGTCGGTTGCTGGAAATTTTCCTTGGAGCAATCTCTCTTTTTCCACAGTTTATGATGGAAATTGTTATTTGTTGTGGATGTCAGTCTTGATTCATCTGTAGAATCTATGCACAGAAATAAATATTTATTCTCAAGTTTTAGCTGGACCTGCACAGAATGAGTGTGGGTTCTGAATAAAAGTGACCATCACCATCTTATCAGGCTAGAACTTCACCCTTAGAAGGTGGTAAAAGCTTTTAAGTATTAGCTTTTGCCGTCACATCCTCTACAAATATTTTTCTGGCACAAGTCTAATTTTATACTGCGTTTGAGAAGTGGACTGTTAAAATACTGATAAAATACTTTGTGCACTGTACTTGGGAGCATACAAGTATGCCCCAATTATTACTGTGGGTTTTATGAAATAGATTCATTCTGAGATTTTAACTAGAGAGAAAAATATGTTTCAATTTAAACAGTATACACATCTGAGAACAAAAAAAATGTGTATTTTAGTGTGTAAGTCTTATACTTATATAGTTTTCCAGCTTGATATATCTGATGATATATCTGATTATATTCCAGTTTGATGATTCTGTTGTTTACAAAAGAAAGAGTAATTTTGTGTTTAGTTTAATATAGGGTTTTTGAAAGACATTGAGATCTGTTTTTTCTTCTTTATTTCTCTTCAAAGAAGAAAAATCTTCTGTGAAAGTGTTTGTTCTTCACATGAAGAACTGTCTAACAATAATTATGAATGCATAAGTGATCACACATCATCCCTCTTTGTGTTCTTTAAAAAAGAACATACATATTAAGAAATATGAGAGAGGGGAAAAGGAGAGATGCAAAATGCATACCCTACTTAGAATACACAAAATCTCATTTTCAGAGTTTGTGAAACACAGCTGTAGAGAAAACAGACAAAGCTACCTCAAAGGAAATTCAACAACCTACAGAGCCTTTTTATATCCAAGTCACAAATCTGACTCAGGCTGACTGAAAATTTTCCCTCTTTCATGGTTGTTCAGTATGGTAAAATTGAGGGTGTTAATTGAACTGTTGGTCCCAGTGATCTTTTTCTAGATCAAGCACCCATTGGCTCTGAAGTGCTTTCCCCATTCAGAAGGAATTCCTTTTAATTTGACGTGTTCTATGGTGGATAGACATTGGGAAAAGTCAGTGATAGCCATAAAGTTATAAAACAAAAATATTAGTTCAGACTACCTATTTTATATCAGTTTCACCAATCTTTTATACACTCAAACAGAATACATTTTCCAAAATTTAGTCTTTTCACTGTCAAGGAGCAATAGTATGAACACAGCTTAGACCTCCTTTCTGTAGCCATCTAGGCCTAGTCACATTTTTATAATGGAGTCAATATTTGGAGAAAAGTGTGTAAATTGATAAGCAGTAAAACGAGTTTTCCAGAGTGTCCCTTTTGTTGTCTGTCCTTGTCTCAGCCTGAGGAGCAGTCACACTTTATGACAAGAGTTTTTCTGTATGTTTGCTGACATGATGAAAATGAAAGACTTCAGTTCATGATTTGGCTAAAATAATCTTTTTTTATATCTTGTTTCCATATATCAAAGCTAAAATTTGTATGACCTACTGTGTTTCTTCACTTCCTGGTCCACTCATGTGCTAGAAATGCATATATGCAGATAATCATAAGAAGAGATTTGTACTCTTGAGAAGATATTCAATCACCCAAGACACTAAAGGAAAATAACTCAAGAAATCAGAAATATGCTTTACATGGACAACAAGCTTAGTAGCTAGGTATTCAGGGAGATTATTGAGAATCAGTTCTTCCAGAGCACATGATCTACCTACTACCTGAGGGAACCTTTCCGGGAAAAATCTAGAGCCTTACTCAGAGCAAACATTACTCCATTCCAAAATAAAAAAAGACAGCTGCAGCCTATGACTACAAAAAAGGGAGAAGATACATGGATTTGTTTAGCTCAGTGACTTTGGCTTAAACTGTCATGAAACCCATTACAAGACTTGGTATACTAAAATTATTATTGTATGTCAGGAAAATAGCGGAAAATGGCAATGTATTATTTAGATTTTCAAAAAGCATGAGGTGAGATATAAAGCACTGGTATGGATTAGTAAGTTGCCAGCAACTCACCAACTGACAGTAGCAATAAATAAGCAGTTTTCAGCCTCCAAAAAAGTTAATGATAGTCTGGTCCAGGGTACTTAAACAGTAACAATTATAAGGTTTGTTAATGTTAAACTAGTTTCCTAAAACACAGATATTAACTGAGACTAGGCAAAATTTGCAGGTGACTACAGACTATACAT
>NW_008825162.1:3247364-3253166 GCF_000699105.1 Pygoscelis adeliae
CAGAACAAAGAGGTCTGAATCTCTTCTGTTTCTTCTGCATTTTTTTAAAGATCAAGTACACAGTATTGTGAATAGTATTCATCAATATTCATAGACTTTTTAGACCAGAAGAGACCAATGTGGCCCTACTGAAATCAGTGGGAATTTTGACACTGGATTTAAGAGGAACACAATTTTCACTTAAATTTTTTATTCCTTCTGTTTGAAGGCTGGTCACACACTTTAACTTTGTGGATTTTGCTGAGGCAGTTCATATGTAGAAAACATAAATCTCTTTTTTTTTTTTAGAGTTTTGGAGTTTGAGACGTTTAAGCATAAATAGAGAAAAGATTGCATTTCATTAGTGGTTACATTTCTCTATCATCAAAAAGATGTGTTCATTTCTTTTTATTTCATATATTTACTAGATAGGTTTGTGTTCTGCTGTGAAAGCTGAATCTAGTAAATCACACAGTTAAACTATCTACTATAGGAAAATATTGGATCAAGCACCCACAACAAATTGCTGAATTTTTTTCCAGATGCTTATATAGTATATCTCCACAGTCAAATGAGGTATGCGAAAAGAAATCAGCATACCAATCTCAGTCTCTACAAAATAGTGAAATATGCTTCATCTTTTTTTCACTGCACAGTAGATAAGCAAAGATCTACTGTAAGAGTGAACCAATATCTGTTATATCACAACATACTAGAATGGTGAAAACCTATTAATCAAGGAAACAAAAATCAGAACAGAACCAGAAAATAGAGGTGAATTTCTAAATTTGCAGCACTAAGTCACATACAGTAAGTAGCACAGTCATTTTGTTCTGGTGTCTTGTTTTGGGGGAGAAAGGGAGAACAGCAAAAGCACAATAATATTTTTTTATTCATAGTGATATCATGGCCCTGATTAATAGACTTGCAGTAACATATACCTTCCACTTGGATGAATAAAATTCCTTAAGTCTAAATATTCCTGAAAGTACCTTCAATGCATAACAGAAATTAAAACTGAGCTTGAGAGCTCCCTAAAAAATAAGTCATAATTTGTGTTTCTCATGGACGACAAAGACTTCGTGTCTTCAGAGCATGATCTTCGCAGTACAGACTAACCATGCCCCTAACTAATCCTGACCCTAACCCCTAGGTTGACCTTGGCTGGACACCAGATGTCCACCAAGCTGCTTTATCACTCCCCTCCTCAACTGGACAGGGGAGAGAAAATATGATGAAAATCTCATGGGTCAAGATCAGGACAGGGAGAGATCAATCACCAATTACTGTCCCAGGCAAAACAGACTCGACTCAGGGAAATTAATTTAATTTATTGCCAAAAAAAAAGTCAGAGTAGGATAATAAATAAAACCAAATCTTAAAACACCTTCCCCCCACTCTTCCCTTCTTCCCGGGCTTGACTTCACTCCTGATTTTCTATATCTCCTCCCCCCCCCAGCAGCACAGGGGGACAGGGAATGGAGGTTGAGGTCAGTTCACCACGTTGTCTCTGCTGCTCCTTTCTTCTCATGCTCTTCCCCTGCTTCAGCGTGGGGTCCCACACACAGGAGACAGTTCTCCATGAACTTCTTCAACATGGGTCCTTCCCACGGGCTGCAGTTCTTCATGAACTGCTCCAGGATGGGTCCTTTCCATTGGGTGCAGTCCTTCTAGGAATGGACTTCTCCAATGTGGGTCCCCCACGGGCTCACAAGTCCTGCCAGAAAACCTTGTTCCAATGTGGGCCCCTCTCTTTCCACAGGGCCACAGGTCTGGACAGGAGTCTACTCCAGTGCAGGGTCTCCACGGGGTCACAGGGCACATCCACCTGCTCTGGCATGGGGTCCTCCGCGGGCTGCAGGTGGATATCTGCTCCACCGTTAACCTCCATGGACTGCAGGGGGACAGCCTGCCTCACCATGGTCTTCACCATGGGCCACAGGGGAATCTCTGCTCTGGTGCGTGGAGCACCTCTGCCCCTCCTTCTTTACTGACCTTGGTGTCTGCAGAGTTGTTTCTCTCACATTCTCTCACTCCTCTCTCCTGCTGCAGTTGCTGTTGCGCAGTAACTTTTTCCCTTTCTTAAATATGTTATCAGAGAGGTGCTACCACCATCACTGATTGGCTCAGCCTTGGCCAGCAGCGGGTCCATCTTGGAGCTGGCTGGAACTGGGTCTGTGGAACATGGGGGAAGCTTCTGGCATCTTCTCACAGAAGTGACCCCTGCAGCCCCCCACACACTACCAAAACCTTGCCACACAAACACAATGTCCTTGACAAATATACTCTCTTTCTGCTTATATCCATCCAGAATGTTACTGCAAAGATCATTTTCCAAGCCTTTTACCTTGATCATGACACACTGCTATTTCAGTCTTCTACAGTTCCTTTTTCTCTATCACATCAAGCAGATGTTTATTTCCTTCTATCTCTATGTCTTTTCTCTATATTCGAAGGATATCCAGTAAAATAGGTTCTGGTCCTTACTACACTCAACACTACACATATAATTGCAAATACAGCAGCATTACAAATGTACATCTGTCAAAACCAATCATTCTGATGAGATACATTATTCTAGATTTTTTTAAAGTCTGAAGGAGATAGTTATGTTTGCCATGGAAATACAAAGTTGAAATGATCTAGTAGATCAATACTGTTGTGAAGGACTGCACCTTTCCTCTCATGTCAAAAGCTTGGGTTATTGTAAGAAAGATACAGCAGTCATGCACAAATGGCTAGCATTGCTACTAGAGTCCGTTAGCAATTACACTATCAATTATAACTATTATTCTTGCCAGGCAGAGTTTGACAACTAAATATGAGGGGCGTTAGGAAAGTGTGTTGGAAGATGCCACCTTTATCCTTTTTCTGAGGACAGAAACTGCAAACATACCTCTGTCCTGCATAGTCCAATGGGAAGAAAAATGCCTGATCCATTATATATTAATATGATGTAGGACCTTCTTCTTCCTTCAGTTCTGTATGCTTCCAGCTTGAAAGTTTCAGTGTTAAATCAGAGACAGCTCTAAGTTAGCACTAAAAGCAATCAGCCAGCAAAGATAAAATTCCCGGTATAGATCATCAGCACTTTCTCAAACAATTACTGAGTTTTACAGCTGAAGAACTCTTTCACCACATCCTTGGTGACAAAGGTGTATTGCCTGTGAAGGAGGGAATCAAAACACATAATCTTTATAGAAGGGGAGAAGATAAGGCTGCTTGAGTCCAAGCAAAGATATCTTAAGTGACCAAGTTGATAGTCTGGGAAGACTTTCACGTGAGTGGAGGGCATAAGCTACAAGCCAGCCATGTTCCTCTCCATTCACAAGTAAAAGTCAGGCCCATGGAAGATTTGAACAGTTACAGGATTCCTTTTTAATATCTGTCGTTGTCCAAAATGTGTCAGATGACCTCCAGAAGTGCCTTCCAAACTATGTTATTCTATTCTGTGACCTATGGATGGAAGAACAAATAAGGTATTGTCATGAGAATTTGCTTCTTAGTCATTTGGAGCATCCCACAGTGACCGAAAGGGACACATGCTTGGTATCCAGTGGGCTGTGATGAGTCACAGAGTGGGAGAAAGGCGTGAACTGTGGAAATCCAACCTGAGAGCTGGGACATCTTTGGATCCATAATATGCAAGTCTAAAAAGTATCAGCAGCACAGACATTGTGGTGACTGCAACACCACACAAAATAGTCATTACCAAGCTGAAAGACCTTTGTCCTTTCTAATGTCTGATCACATGCCAAGTGCTAGATCAGAGACTCTGAGCTATTGTGAATCCTGCAGAGCGGAACTGTGATATTTTTATACTTACTTTTCAAAATGGGTCTACTTATTAAGTCAAAACAAAACAGTGAGAAACATTCAATTGCTAAAGTACATGGTACTCTATGTTTTATTTTTGTTTCTTTTGAGAGGAAAAAAAGAATTCACCTGATCTTGTTCCTTTGGTCCTGCATTAAAATCATAATACTCCACTTAGGATATCACTGATGTGCTGTGGACATAAGTATTAAGAAACTGATGAACCTTTACAAGCAAGTAAACAGCCAGGAAAAGAGAACTAAGCAAGCAGCTAAAACATATATAATTCTTGTCATTGTTGATGTGGTTTTAATAACACATCCTTCTTCATATGACATCAGTGAATTTTAAATGCTTATTAGGTTATATGAATTTAGTATCATCAACCTATCCACATTTTTCATGTTTTACTAAAAATGCATTTTTATGTTTTAAGGAAACAGGAGAGGAGTGAATGACTCCAGAAAACACCATAAGGTTACTGTATTTTTACTAATCTTTTCTATGCCATTTAACCCTCAGCTAGGTTGCTATTATCTAGGGGTAGAAGTAGACCAAACAATAAGTTTTTTCTAGATGTAATTTTATATAGTCTTTCTTCCCAAAGCTAAAAATACATTGGTCTAGAATCATACTTTGGCATTCGAATCAGCCTCACTGGTTCTATTTTTTTAACTGTGTGAACATCTTACAATGTTTCATCTTGGCAGAAAGCTTTAGGGGAAAAATAATAATGAGGAACTGGGGAAAAACAGAGCAAAATAAAGTGAAAAGAAAGAAGAGATAAAACAATATTTTGGCACTCAGAATATGGAGTATTGTAGGCAGAAGAGGGAACACAGATAAAACCATTGAAGAGAGAAGTTATTTGTAAGTGATCTTTTGAATAGTGAGCTTGGAGACACAGTATATTTTCTTTATCTTTGTGCCATTTTTGTTGGCTGGTTATTGTATGTGTTGTGAAACAGTCATAGGTAATTTGCATTAACAAAAGTGTCTTTTTGACTATAGGGGTGCAAAGGAATGAAGAACAAATGGGACAGGTATCACAGAAAGATTGAAAGAAGAAGGACAATTTTATTCTAAATTAAAATAATAAAAATAATTTCTTCTGGGTTTTGGAGTGGTGGTGTTTGCTTGCTTGTTTTGTCTCTAGGAGAGCAGAATATATTTTGATATGTTTCAGTTTAGCAAAACAAAGGGACTTGAAAAAATACAATCACCCAAAAATGATCCACTTGTCTGACTTTCCATATTTCCATTTTCAACACTCTTTGTTCCTCTGATTTCTGGGCTATTACAGGTATAATTAGTGCTGGTCTTTATTCTGATTTTGCTACTGTTGAAACTGGTATTATTTGTGGTCAGTCCAATGTGACTTTTTCTAGACAGCCAAGGAATGTGAGCAAAGTGTCCTGGTTTTGGTGGGGATAGAGTTAATTTTCTTCCTAGTAGCTGGTTGTCATGGTTTAACCTCAGTTGGCAACTGAGCACCACGCAGCTGCTCACTCACTCCCCCCGCAGTGGGATGGGGGAGAGAATCGGAAGGGTAAATGTGAGAAAACTCGTGTGTTGAGATAAAGACAGCTTAATAGGTAAAGCAAAAGCCGCGCACACAAGCAAAGCAAAACAAGGAATTCATTCACTACTTCCCATGGGCAGGCAGGTGTTCAGCCATCTCCAGGAAAGCAGGGCTCCATCACGCCTAACGGTTACTTGGGAAGACAAACGCCATCACTCCAAACGTCCCCCCCTTCCTTCTTCTTCCCCCAGCTTTATATACTGAGCATGACGTCCCATGGTATGGAATATCCCGTTGGCCAGTTTGGGTCAGCTGTCCTGGCTGTGCCCCCTCCCAGCTTCTTGTGCCCCTCCAGCCTTCTCAGTTGGTAGAGCACGAGAAACTGAAAAGTCCTTGACTAGTGTAAGCACTACCTAGCAACAGCTAAAACATCGGTGTGTTATCAACATTGTTCTCACCCTAAATCCAAAACACAGCACTGTACC
>NW_008825162.1:3255150-3259128 GCF_000699105.1 Pygoscelis adeliae
GCTTTGGATTTAGTATGAGAATAATGTTGGTAACACACCGATGTTTCAGTTGTTGCTAAGCAGTGCTTACACTAGTCAAGGACTTTTCAGCTTCCCATGCTCTACCCACTGAGAGGGCTGGAGGTGCACAAGAAGCTGGGAGGGGGCACAGCCAGGACAGCTGACCCAAACTGGCCAAAGGGATTTTCCATACCATGTGACGTCATGCTTAGTACATAAACTGGGGGAAATGAATGGATCTTGAAATGCCAGCTTTTTGAAATGCACTGTCCTGAGCATGTCACAATGATCTTCAGAAAATCCACAAGATGACTTCTTTTTTAATGTTTCATCTACAAGCCAGATTATATCAAAACAGAGGAAAAATGCACACTCTGTATTGGTATGATTGCATTAATCTTCCCTGCATATCAAGAATACAGTTCTAATCTGATCAACAAGAGAATTTAAGTCAGGGACTTTAGAAACAAAAGAAAACAAAAGAAGAAAACCCACCTGGGATGGCCACAAATTATCTTTTCAAGGTTATAAAATTAGATCTTACTGAACTCTTTTTTTTCTTCTCTATTTCTCATAATTTTAAATTCTTTCACTGAACTGTAGAGTTTACTCCCACAGAATATCTTTTCTAACTACAATGTAATGTTATCTTTTCTACAATACAGTAACAATTTAACAAGTAAAATATTTGCTATTATTCTCTGAAACTTAAATAATGAGAACATATTTTAGTTCCCCTGAAAAATATTTTTTCTGGGGGAAAACTAAAGGCCTCATGAATCACTTGGGAATCAATAGAAGGATTCTGGTTACAGATGAGGAAAACTTGACTGCAGCAGAGCTTAGTCAAATATTTTTTTTAAACCGTGACACATTTTGCACTGAGGATTGCGTAGTAATAACTTCAGTTGTGAGAATTCTAATATTTTCTGGACTTAGACTATTCCAACAAATACTGTTCAGCAAAACACAAGGAGCTCTTCATTCAATAGTTCATTCTCGGAAAAAACAGCTCAAGAAGAAGAAGTATGGATTCTGTCCACTAAGCACCAGTACATAAATGGTGACATGCTATGGTTCAAGAGTTATCTTCTCCTATAAATCCTTGGGACTAGAGAATTTACAATGGGAAAGTATTTGAAGTATTTAAGTATTTTAAATGGGGGGAAAGACTGCTAAGATGTGTTGGAGAGTTAGTTTTGAGTTTGCACAGAAATACTTTTGATTTATGGGTTTGAATAATAGACTGCCAAATCTAAGTGATAACAAAACAGGAATAGCTGACTATCTTTAGAAATTCCAGACTGATTGTTTACCAGTCCCCAGTCAACAATCTCTGAGAAAAGTATTGAATATTAAAACTAAATGTTTCTTTAAGAAATGAAAACTAAAATGAGGAGAGATTAAATTAATTGATTACTTAGCTTAAAAAATTACATTTTACCTACAGATAGCCATGTTTATTAAAAAAATGTCTTTTGCAGAGTATGATATAAAATAGAACAACAAAGCCTTTCAGAAATAAAAAAATTAAATACATGTTGAGTACAAACACAAATTAAGATTTTTATCCCTTTGGACTCAGTAAGTGTTGGATTCAGTAGTCTTGAATTTTATTGAGAGCTGGGCAATGAATTCCCCCCAGCTTCCCTGTGCCTTGGCAAATTGCAGCCCAGATGCCTGATCAAGATCCATAACATAAATATGTAAAGATATTGTGTTTCAGGCTAACTCAAGTCAAAACAGTAAGTAACTGGCTGAGAGGAACAGGATTATTTACCAAAGCTTACTCCCTCCCTACTCATTGGACAATAAAAGAGGCTTTTAAAGGATGAGTTTCTTGTTCTGTGCCCTATCTCTTTTCTTTGGCTTTGCAGGGAGTGTAGGAGAACACTTCCACTAGGATGAAGTATCACTTTTTGAACATTCCCCTCATCTCCCCTTCTGTGCACTTAGAAAATTTGAATACTGCTTCTTGGACATATAAAATGAATATGTATCACTCTCTCTTTTCCAGTATATCGTAATAAGTAAATAATCTTTCAGCAATGAATAACTAATATGCCTAAGGAAAACAAAACCTATCTTGGCAGCAGTTTTCCTCTCTTTGAGGAATACTTTTGCTTTGGCTAAATCATCATTAGCACCAAGAAATTAGCTCTTTGATTAGTGTTGGTTTGCAATTTAAAACCAAGTGACTAAATTATCTACCCAATAAAGAAAGAAATGTTGGCTTAAAAGAAAGAGGGAAAGGGTATTTTAATTTGGTTGAAATTTTAGATACTCAGCTTCTTTTGCTAAGAAATCTCCAAATTTAAGAATGACAGAACTGGGTTCAGTTTATTGTTCGCTAAGAATCTGCTTTGTGTTGAAAAAACCTTCAATGAAATAACTCACCTTGTGCTACTTACATGGAAGATGAACTGAAAGTTGCAAGATCTTCTGCCTCAAATCACAGAAAGCTGAGAAAAGCCTACATTTTCAGAAGTCTTCTGCTTCCAGATCTGAATCCAGGTTTTTGAATGGCCACAGCTACCATTCCAGCTGCCAATGGTGCATGGAAGCACATTATAATGCCAGCATAAACTCTGGAATTGTAAGAGAGCACCAGAAATGGTGACAGTGGTATAGCTGTGTGAAAATGACCTCTCTCCTGCTAAGCAGAGCTCCACAGTCCCTCTAAGAGAAAAGTCTAATGAAACCTGTTTGAGAGAGAGGGTCAATTAGCTAGTGTACTGCCTTCCACTCGGGGAGCTACACCACCTCTGTATTACGAGCTCTGCACAACACTGAACCATATGCCATAGGAACATACATGATGGACTTACCAGATTGTTTGAAAAACCTAATGCATCAGTAAGATGATGCTGCGCTATGGTGTCAAGATGCCCTGGCCAGATTTTCAAAGTTTCTTGGAACCTGACAGCTCTCACCAGGGACAGCAGTGCTGAGAACCTCTGGAAATCTTCCCTTTTCATTTAAGTGCTTAAAAGCTCCTTCTGAAGCCCTTAACTGAAGACATTAGGATTAATAGTGTTCACTGCAGCAATTGTTACTTCATCCATGACAATTATGCATAAAAATGAGGCAAGGTCTGTAGAGAAAGGATATTTCTTTTATTAAAACTACTGGTGCAGTGGGGGAAAGAAAGTTTTCAGGAACATAATCCTTCAAGTCTTTCTATTTACTCAGTAATATAGATGCTGAAGCATTTAGGAGGTGGCCACCTACACAACTGTGTACAATTTAAAATACACAGTCTACATATTCAGAAGAAAGAAAATTCTTGTTACAGATCCTTTAGAAAGTAGAAGCACACAGAGGGGGGGGGAAGAAAGAAAAAAAAAAAGAAGGAAGAAAAATTAACACCAAATCCTTTACCTAAGACAAATTTTCTGAGAAAATGGACAAAGTTGTTATGTCTATGACAGTCTGAGATGAAACATACTGTTATTATAGCCAATTCAGGAGCCTGCTTTCTCTCACAATGAGGCACAGTTTTCAGATCTGTGTAAGGAGTTACATGGTTTTATTCTTAGCTTCCTTAAGAGATGTGGAAAATACTAGACAACAATTTCTTGATCATCAGATACTATCAATGCTAAACTGCATCACTGGCATGAGCCAAAAGCTCTGTTCACTCTACTTACACTCCAATTGCAGCTCCTTGATATTCTTTATGTCAGCCTAAGATACTATTTACTGACTTAAAAAACAAAGCAGAAAGTTATACAGAAAAAATACTGGGTATGGTCACAATAGGCAGAAGACCGAGCAATACTATAAAAAGAGGTTTGGTGCCAGATGATACATACCCATCTTGATCTTATTATTCCAAAAAGTGTCATAGTGGAAACAAATCCATCCTCAGTTATGGCAGATATTAACTCTCATAAACTACTCTTTATAACAGAGGAAAAGTGTGGTGGGGTAAAGTCCTTCTCCTGCTTTCAGTGTCATGTTATATTGCACCTAAAT
>NW_008825162.1:3259156-3272544 GCF_000699105.1 Pygoscelis adeliae
AAGATGAAAGCTCAGTGACAGCAAGACTATTAAGAAAGAATGAAACAAGGGTAGACTCATATTATTTGCTGCTTAACAGAGTGTAGAAATTTATTTGGGCATCTTATTTTTAAGCAACTTCCAGCACTTCATGCATTATTTATGTGACTCTCCTATGTAACTTACACAGAGGTTATCTGTACTCATCAACAGACAATATTTGCTGCTGCACAAGAGATCATTTCCCACACCCATGGTGGTACAATTTCAGTTGTGAGTTATGCTATTTTTTTTGTTGATCACAATGGCATGTAATGAGTTTGGACAACACATTGTGGCAGCATAGGGAAACTAGAACTAGTAATAATACAAATCAATAAACGTGTGTTAACTTCCAAATACCACATAATGTCTGATGATATAAAGTGTTTCCAGCTTAATGCCAGCTTGTTTCTGAGATTACAGATTGTTTATTCTAACCAAACAGGTGGATATTACAGCATTTTTATATCCCTTCAGTAAGCATATATTTTCAAAAAAATTCTTTAGTGGAAGCTTGTTGAAAATAGGTTTACCCTGTGGAAAACTATATTGTGACATATAATTATAGAGAGCTCAGCAATATAACTTTCCCATAGATCAATACTTTCAGATTCCCAGCACAAGTCTCTCTTTGCCTTTGCTGATATAAATGAAGTTTTCATGTTGAATTAGCTCAGCTAGGGTAGAATGCCTCATGTCAAGATTTAGACTAAGTGGTTGAGTTTACTCAATGTGCAAAAATCTGAAGAATAAGAGAAAAAGAAATGGAGGGAGGGAAGGAGAGAATTACTTAGACAACTATTTAGTCACAGTATGAAATGAAGCAAAAACTATCAGAGTTTTAGAAAATATTTTATAAGCTCTATAAAATACACAATAATACTTTGTAAGATCAAAATTTTGTAATTTATGTAAGCAAAAATTTTGAAGTTTATGTTACCTTTTTTTCAAATAATGTTTCTGGTAAAGGTATGCAAGAAGTCCACTCTGCTCAACAGGCCTTTCTCTCTGCTGTCGCTCCACTGTTCTTGGCTCCACTTTCCTGAAATATAAGGCTAGCTTTCAGTAAATAACCACATAGCAAAGTTTTTATGTAAAAGCATTCCAGGAACAAAATCTCATTTTTTGAAAATGCAATACAGTCTTGTTTAGTTTTATATTGTGTTCAATCTGTGTTGAACGTATTTGTGAAGTTAGAATAACCATCTGGGAGAAAATTCTGGTCTCCTTGACCTACTTGGCTCCATACGTTGTAGCTTGGAGATGCCATTAAAAACAGAGTTTGTACTGACTGCTGTGACAAAGCTGTATCTAAGATAGCTACTCTTTATGTTCCCAGATTTGTTGTAGTAATGGCAACCACAGGGTAGCTGTATGATAACATTTGGCATATATTCCTTTGAAATTACTTCCACACCTTGTGTGTGGTTAACAAATAGCATATGACCCACTAAACTTAATATTGTTCTATGTCAATAAACAAGTTACAGTTTTACATAGTGTTATCATAGCATTTGGGACCATTACCTTAAATTGCTTCCTTTTTTTTTTACTTTTTTTAAAAAATATATTACTCTTCAAGCAATTTGGTTTTACTTTGGTCATGCTTTAAAAAAGATGTAATTCTCACATACATTATGTGTGCATTAATAAGTATATAGAAGCTATCTCATCATTGTGACTCCTCATATGATCATCCTCCTTCCTTCCTTTGGATTGCTTTAATATTATTTTAAAACCATTTTCATCTAAGTTTACAAGGCAGAGGTATTTGAGGATAAAATAGATCTTTGTCTTGAAAATTAACCTGAAATAATACAGGTATGGCAAGCAACAAAGTAAATCTAAAATTGAAGCATAAGGGACTGAGCTGAAACAGAAGAAATTAATTGTAACCTAGAACAATGATTTTCCTACCTTTAGTTCCAGATATCTCAAGAAAGCCCTACAAGGAGAAGAAAAAAATCCTGTTGCAAATCCTTATGCTGCATGTGAAAATGTTGTGGTTAAATGCTCATGAGAGAAAAGTCCAATGGATGTTTAGCATAGTTTTCTATACTGAGCAACTCTTCTTCACAGGCAGAGTTAGGGACTTCTGAAGTCATTACTTTCTCCTCACCATTAGTTGCACATAACTTTATTTGCTACAATTTACATCTCTTCCAGAAATTACAATTATTGCAATCCTTATCCTTAGGTGAAACGTATAGCCTTTGAATTTCAAAGGTAACAAAGTAAAGAACTGTTATCTGCATTATACGCTGTAAAGCATGTTGGTAAAATGAAGAGGACTGATCAGAGAACTAATCAGCAATTATTCTGCAAAATTCTTTCTTGCTCTCCCTTACTATGTTTGGGGTTTTTTGTTACATCATCAGACTGTCAAATAAATACTAAGGGATATTTTCTAAATCTGGATTTTCAACTAGCTTCTTATCTGTGAATATTCATTTGATTATCTTTCATTCCATTTAGGGTCTGTGAAAGGGCCAGATTGACAGCACAAGAAATTGCAGTCATGTTTATCTACCAACAGGTACAGCACCAGCAGTAGTGTTATGAGATTCATCAAGCTCATCTCTAGAAGTCTACCTCAAAGGAATAATGTATCTTAAAAACTGAGAGATTTGTTCACCTTGTGTACCGTACAGCAGGTTGGCTAACTCCAGTATTTGATGTTAGTTAGAGCTAAAAAAGGTGGCAGAATCTGGACCAAGGAAGACAATCTTAATTTCTAAGAAATCTAATTAGTTTCTTCCAAAGATTTCTACATAGGATGAAAGTAGGAACTCTAAAATCAGAATACTGAAACAATAGTCAATTTTATTTCAAAATATTGTAATTAAGCTGAAAATAATTGTTTTACACAGAGTGGTCCACCAGTTATGCTGTGTCAATGACTCATTACTTAAGAACATACTACACAGAGCAGAACAGACTCAAGAGAACAAAGTTTCATTCCAGGCTACACTATTTTAGTTGGATTCATGGCTGCAGTTGTAATAAGTGAGAACAGGAATCAAGTATGAGTCTTCAGCACTGATGCCAAAAACTGTTGCCTACTAGAAAAAAAACAGAAAAATCCAAAAGAAATGCTATTTATTGCTATCTTCACATCCAAACATGCTGTGGAGCAGCAGTTCATAGTGGCAACATCCCAAGGCAATAAAATATCCAGGAAGCATGTCAACGCAGGAGGACATAAGGCATTTGCATGGAAATCAGACACTGAAGAACATGTCTTACGTTCATAAATTGTACGCATAGGAAATGGTAGTTTTGAGGATTGTTCCCAGCTGTGGCAGGTGCACCCGCCCTGACAAAGACTGGGGTCGTTAAGACCACTGCATCCTTACTTTTTGTGCTCTTACTTTCGTGCCTTTAAGGTAGCGAGTGCTGACCATCACATACACACCTTAGGGCAGTGATTATGGTCATGTATACACCCTAGGCAAGCACTAAGAATGTCAAGGCCCTCAGCCAATTAGAATTGACCACAGGTCAGATTCGACTAGGGTATAAATGGAGCCCCGCCGGAGGGCAAGTGGGATCTGTCCTCTTCAGAGCAGCAGGTCTGCAGTCGGGGACTCTCCCCGTGGGTCGGGACGCCGCCCAAGGAAACTCCTCGAGGTTGAGAGTCCTCATCTTGTATTCATCAACTTGTCATTCATTCCTAATACTTTTCATCTTTTCAGTTTTTTATATACTGTAAGATATATAATAAATCTGATTGGAGTGTTTTCAGCAGTGTGTATTTAGGCTGAAACACCTTGTTTTAGGAAAGATGAAACACTCAACAGAGACTTATCTGTTAAAAATGTTTATAGCTAGATAGTTTTTGAAAACTAGGGATCTGTGGAGAGATAGTAGGCAGATATTGCAATAGTATGAAGGGAGCTGAAGAGAATGGCAGGGAAATTTCACTTATTCCAATTTCATTTTCACTCAGAAGTTACAGCAAAATAATATTTTCATCTTTCACACACATCTAATGTTTAATGTGCTTTAACTATGTCTGTGTCCATAGAAGAAAAGCAGGTTTATTAGTTAGCTTGGAGACTATCACTGAATTTTTTGAGACCTTCATTCCTACCTCTTTCTTTAGTTTGCAAAATGCATGGTTTTGATTGCAAATTGATCAAAACAAACTTCAAATTTACAAACTTCAAATCCACATGCCATTCCAAACTTAGGTATGAACATCTGTGCAAGAAAATTACGTGGCTGTATGTGATATTTAGACCAAAAGCTGTCACTCTCATGAACATCTATCACCATAGGTCTGAGGGTTTTTAGTCCTAAAGTGCTAGTTTAAGACTATCTCTAGCTGCATATACAGCAAAACAACACTTGATATTATAGCACAACTGTAAACACAGAGCAATTCTACCAACCTATATGAATGCATCAGAAAGCAGAATTTCCTCTTTAAATGTATCAGCTGAATTATTTTTATTGAGTTGAACAGTCTTAATTTTAAAATCCTTTATTTCTAACAATATAATTCTGTTTTATCTTTACACTGAAGCACCCCTAAATATTTTTAACGCTTTAAAGAGTGAACCCCAGAGGAACAATATAATCAAAAATTGCAGCCATGCCTAGTGTAGAAGACAGCTCTTTAATCCTACAGAGCAAGCTGGGATAGGCAGCATGGAGAAACATATAAATTTGAAAATTCAGCTATGGTTCGGGTGGATGTAGATGCATTTATTTCTGTGATACAATCAAGCTGCAATTAACTTCAAGCAGGAAGAAAAGCCTTTGCCAGGGAAAGTTCACAGAGTTTTGTCACAAAAAGCATAACAACCATAGTAATAAAATAAGAAACAAATTAGTGCCACATTAATTACTTTATTACTGAGGATTTATATTAAAATATGATGGACACTTTCATCATTAATTATATTATTATTATCATGTGTAGACTTACCAGCACAATGTCAATCTCTCAGCCAAGCTGCTACTGTGTTATGTGAGACTTTTTTTATCACTTATATTATTATTGCACACACTTTCCTGTCATCAAAAACTCCTGGATATAGTCTGGCATGTGATCATGAAATCTCGGCAAATTCTATAGACATTAGCCTATTTGAATTTTCTTCCATGACTTTTTCCACATGCTAAAAATGACCATGAAGTACATATAACATTATTACATGACCAGGCAGGATATAGTCATATCACATGACTTTTGAATGCAGAATCTACTGAAGCTACATCTACATTGCTAAATAAAACCACTACAAGCCTCCCTGACGTGAAGTCCAGCCGTGCCTCAGGAGACAACATCCACAAGAAAACCATTCCCAGAGGGCAGTATAGACACGATCGCACCAGCCGTAGCCCCTCCTGCAGAGCTCTCAGGCCGTCTATCAGCAGGCTCTGTATCTTCAGACAACTCTCTCTTTCCTTCATGCCACACCTCAAGGCACACAACACAACCTTCAGTTCATTGCTATGCAAACATGACTTCTATAGGCTGCCAAAAAACCGTCACATTATTTCAGTGACTTTAAACTGAAAGAAATACCCACTGGAAATAACTGTTATCTCATAGGCCTATAAGAACACCACATACAGCCTTGGAGAAGACACAGGCTATGTAAAATAGCCTGACCATGCTGCCCTGTCTCATGAGAAAAGGCTGTTTTATTAAGGAGTGTAGACACACTGTAAGCATACCTGCAGGCCTCAGGAGAGCCATTGCAGCTGATCAGTGTAACACATCTCAGTTCAAACAGCTGCACCTGGCACGTGGGGCTGTGAATGGGATGATATGCTGCATCTCAGCACTGTGAGTCAGCAATATCCAAAAAAGCTGGTGAGGAAGGTGCTGAAAACAAATCTTAATGCTTGGTGAGTAAGGTTTGACAAAACTGATTGCCTATATTGGCATCTAGTAACTTCTCAAAGTTCTGTGTATTTCTCTAAGAAAGGAAATCACAGGATATTACAGTGGTGCAGAATGTAGAAAAAGCAATAATATTTCCAATCTGATATTTTATCATATCTTTCAGAAAAATTTCAATACTTCTAAGCTCCAAAGTCTAATTAAAACAACTTAAATCAAAATACTTTATATATCTCTTCAATACTGATTGAAAAGAATCAGTTCCTGATCTGGGCTGTCAGTCCAAAAGCCCTGGTATTCTTTGACATTTCTCCAGTTCTACATTTTTATAAGTAGCAACAAAAGGTACTTAGTGTAACAACCGGACTGTTCTTTTGTCTTCCATTCACTATTATTTTTCTCCATTTATATTGCACTGGATAAAATAATCACAAGTATCAAATCTACATACTTGTTTAGAAGTAAGAGTTGCTTCTTTATATGTCTGCTAAATTCTGTTGGGTGGTACTTAGCAAAGAGCAGATGAGCAGCAGATACAGAGTTGGAATAACTGGGCAACTGGTGGCATAGCAGAGCAGAATACTAGAAAACTTGTGAGCTGCCGAGACAAATTTACCCATACCAAGAATTTGAGCAGTGGCATTTCTTATTACTTAAAGCCCATGAAAGGCACATTCTCAGTGACTTACAAAGGGGAAATTACAGTAGCATAGCTAGGACCAGAGAAGGGTATAAAAGGCAACCTGAGTAGACAGCCATGCAGTCAAACCACTTAATTCTTTAAGAATAAAAACAGGAAGAGAGAGATTTTGCTATGAACACTGTAAGAAGTGATATATGTCAGGTGAACTTACTGTAGCTGCCTTTCACAGGGAGACAAATCACACAGCTTATTTCTGCCCCTTCAGCTGATTTTGTTTGGCCTAGCATATGAGTCCTCATATTTGTATTGTTGCGCTAATGAGTGCTATCTCTTTCTTATGTATGAACAGATTTATAATGGCAGGGCCTGGTATGCCATTTCAGCAGCCTACAAATGACTTGTGTCACAGGATGAAATTGCTGTCCTTCCACTATTGCCACCTCCCAATTGGAATCAATAGGCTGTCCCTTCTAGTGATGGGATTCAGTGAATCAACTAATCTGTGGGTTTTATATACTCCAGCAGGTAATACTACCCCACATATAGAGAGAATCGTTAAGTTCTGTCTAGCTAACATGAACATTATTCACCGATCGGTCTCTATTGTTGTTCACATAAGCGGAGAGTGCCACTAACCGACAGTGGAAAGCCATTAGAGTTCAATCAATTTCCTGTAAGCCTCTTTCTACTGTGTTCAATGTTCATGTGTTTAAATTTCTTCGCACAGCATGGTGCTGCACTGCTGAATACAGACTATGTGTCACAGTTTCATAACTAATACCTTAGTCAGTGGTGACCTAAACATTTCACCTCTAATTCTCTGGAAATAGATTTTTTCTCCAAAACAAAATTATTATATTTGGTCCTAACCCATTTCTCCTGTTTGATACAAAGAGTATCACAAATACTGTTCACTCTGTATGGATTTCCCCTCAGACCCTACTCTATCTCCCTTCTCTTGCCATTCATTGACAAGTCCGCCCATTCTTTTTCTGCAGTACTTTGTTATTAATCAATATTCTGACTTATGGCATTTGTCACTGGGAGTAATGCTACATAGTGGCACAATATGGGATTTCTCAGGATTAGAGTACTTGTCTGCATATACCTGCACATTTGCTTTTGTATTAATTGCTTATTTCATAGTGAGCACAGCTCTCTCACTAAACCTCTTCATCTGGCACATGCCAGTTGACAATAGAAAATTCACTTAACCTTGGGAGCAGGAGTATGGCCTGAAATCTTCAAGTGTCAATCAAAGCCACAATATGCAATTTCTTGCACTCCTTCATGCATCTAAATTTCTGATCAAAGAACAACTAACAACAAACACTGACTTTTGAACTGCAGTATAATGTACAAATGTGCTAGGTAAAAAATTCTTACCCTCTTGCCTTCTTTATAGTTACTTCTCATGCCTTGAATATCTTTCAGATCAAGTCAGACTGAATCTATTGTCATTCTTTTCACAACTGTGTTGACCTCTTTCACACAGGACCTTCACACATGATACCAACTTCCTTTATAAAAAATCTTACGGTAAGAAATTTGCTTCAAATCTGTTATCAGGATACAGCTAACAATAAGACACAGTAGTTACAGAAACAGTATTTATTAGCAGAACTCACAGAATGCTCACTGTAAACATCTTTACATTAAACTAATCTCGGGGGGGGTTCCCCTGCACACTCTGGCATTAAGATATAGAGCCTTTAGACCCTGATTTTCTACCATAAATCTGTTACATCTCTAATTTAGATGCTTCACATCTGTGCAAGTGCTTCTACAGTTATGTCCGTGGACTGTCTGCTAGAAAGGCTGAAGGACCAGTACCAAAACCATTTTGTTTTGTTTCATTTCATTTTGTTTTGTTTTGTTTCCAATCTCCAAAATACAGAATGGTTTATTTCATAGTAAAGGTTTGACATTGTTCTGATTTTGGTAAAGAGGAAATATAATTTCACTTTAGATCAACGTAAAGCAACACACAAGAGAATGCTACTCCACACAGTTCTCACTCCACATATAAAACAATGGCTTGGAGCTGACCATTACTGCTCAAGAATAAGACCTTGTGGGTATGAAAACATAAGCAAATTGCCAGTAGTGATGAAAAAAATAATCATATTGGAAGAGAAACAAAACAAAGAATATCACTTTGTCAGTATAAGTCCCTGGCTCACCGACACCTGGAAAGAGTTCAGAGAAGAACAATGGGGATAATCACAAGAATCATGAACAGAGCAGATTGCTCAGCTGTTTATCAGCCCTTCCACTACAAAACCTCAGGACATTAAATGAAACATAGGGATGTGACTTCTCATGTAGCAGGTAGTAGGGATATGAAATTCATTGTCTTCAGAAACTTTTAATGCTAACAACTCCAGTTGCCTATGTCTATGTTTTTTAAAGGGAAGAACCATTGTAATCATATTTTAGTAGCAATCTTCAAAGGTCTGGCCTACCATTTGCTCCGTTCTAGAGATAATACAGTAGCAATTACAGGAAGACTCATCTGACCCATTAGATGTTGCTAAGCACCCACACTATGGGGCTGATAAACACCCTGCCTACAACAAAATTGCTGAAATAATGACGATAACTGGTGAAATAAATGTACCTGGTAATGATTTGCATAAGGAAGCAAAAGTATCCTACAACACTGACTGCTTCAAAGCAAAACAAGGCCAGTGGATTGCTATAGAAACAATAAATCACATATATCGAACTTTTAGCAGTAATAGGCTTATATAACATATAACCAAAATAAAACTTTGTAATACTACACGTTCTTTCACCAAAATTGGATTATGTAGCCATTACAATAAATGGCAGCTAGACATTAGGCAAAGTTTCTACTGCTGCCAAGTATCTTCCTTTTTACTGGAATCCTGTTTTGTCTTTACACTTAAAACAAAAATGAATCTACAGAAAAGATCCATAGCGATGATTTTTGAAAGGTAGTACTCCACGTCCTCTACTGAAATAGTTCATGCTATGTATACGTCTGAACCAAAGTCCAGACAGCCGAGTTCTGGGCAGCTCAGCTATAGATCAGGTATTTTCAGAATATGTCCAAATTTATTTTAAAAAGGGGGTCATGAGGTAGATGAAAAGGTTCAGACCACTTCTGTTCCAGGCAGAGAATATGTAGGGATGGAGCTCATGTACAAGGCAGATGCTGGTGTAACAGAACAAGAACAAACTAGGAAGAAAACAAAAAAAGAAAGAATTGAAGGGGAAAAGATGAGGTGCAAGTCAGAATGCTGCAGTTACGTTCTCATTTAACTGCTGCTTAAAAGAGACCCTGTACATGGCTGTTTCTCTGGTTTGGCAGATAGAATGGGTTTTCACAAAAGGAAGGGAGTAGGGCTAATTACTACAGTTAGCATACGGATTTTCTTACTAGCCTGCATTGAAAGCTGGCAATTTCCTTATGCATTTTCTCTGAGATTAACAGAGAAGAGATCTCTCAGGTTTACTGTTAAGATTCAGGCTTAAGTAAACACATCAGTAATAAAATGCTGCTGGAACTCTTGCATTTCATCTGTTCTGAAGACTATATAAAATTTTGATTTCTACGTCTTTATCTAAAACCAGGTATGTATGAGCAGTCACATGTGGCTGTAGCCACTGTCATTCTACTATGTAGGTGAAGATTAGAAGCTCTTTCACCGAGGAAAGATCTGAATTTTAAGTTGGTAATGAAAATTAAAAGAATAAAAATCTCTTTGTAAATTATAACTAGATTGATAGTACAGAGTGCCCATGACATTTTAATCTGGTGAAAGTGGACTTTATAACTGATTTAGATTTATTATGACTACACTAAATTTAAACTTTATTTTTGTTAGAAAAAAAGAAAGACAAGTATTCAATCAAAGTAAAAATGATAGTTTTAACTTTTCTTAAACACCCTAGGAGAAAAGCCCAGAAGAGAATTATATTCTCTTAATATATATCTAGAGCAGGTTTACACGTTGTTAAGCATCAGATAGGCACAGGATGAAGCAGAAATACATCTCTGTGATTAAATTATATCAAAACACCATGATATCAAAACTCAGTTAATCTGGAGCCATGATTATTTATTCAACCATTGCCCTGTATGCACATATCCCATTGGTTTCAGCTGAAGAATTGTGGCAAGAGAAGAGGAAAGAAATTTGGTGGTGGAAGAACAGTGTGTAAAATGCACTGAAATAAGTGCTGACTGAATAGTATCGTTAGACTGTGTACCTGACAAAAGTTTTACATTGGTCGGATTTACATTCTCAAATACCTGCTCCTCAAAGGGCATACTGTACAAGGATACTGGCCTTGTCAGAGGGGTAGAATGTCTTTTCATAGGAGGGAGTGCCTGGAACAATTACTGCAAGGTTACTTACAAAAGCATACAATTTAAATGACTGCTGTATTTGTATCTTCTTTCTGCCTCATAATGTTGTGTGAGAAGGGTAAACACTTTAAATATCAGTTAGAAGAATGATGTCATTCCTATCCTAAAACTGGGAACTAAAGCCAAGAAAGACTAGATCAATAAATGTATACTTAGCAATGCTCAGTTAAGTATTCTGCCATCAAGTTGAATACACAGTTTTGCATTATGCATATATGTTCCCCATATAACAGCACATGATTTTTTAGTAGGGCCTGATGTGATAGGACAAGGGATAATGGTTTTAAACTAAAAGAGGATAGATTCAGACTAGACATATGGAAGAAATTTTTTATGCTGAGGGTGGTGAAACACTGGAACAGGTTGCCCAGAGAGGTGGTGGATGCCCCATCCCTGGAAACATTCAAGGTCAGGTTGGACGGGGCTCTGAGCAACCTGATCTAGTCCCTGCTCATTGCAGGGGGTTGGACTAGATGACCTTTAAAGGTCCCTTCCAGCCCAAACTATTCTATGATTCTATGAGTTAGAGGCCAACAAATGGGATTCACAGAAATCAGAAAGCTTAGAGAGCTGCCTCAGTTAGGCATGAGTATACTCTATGTCCCTCCTGTGTCATAGGTTCTTCCTACTGACAGAAAATCCTTTATCCAGGAAACGTTCACCTGAAATTAAGGGCCTAAATAAGATCAAACCTTTTTCACCTGAAAGATGAACATAAAAATTAAAGACCAGTGGGTGCAAAGAGCCACCAAGCCCTTCTTTCCCACCCTTAGAATCATAGAATCATAGAATCATTAAGGTTGGAAAAGACCTCCAGGATCATCGAGTCCAACCATTGACCCAACACCACCATGCCCACTAAACCATGTCCCTAAGCACTTCATCTACACGTCTTTTAAATACTTCCAGGGATGGTGACTCAACCACTTCCCTGGGCAGCCTCGTCCAATGTTTAACCACTCTTTCAGTAAAGAAATTTTTCCTCACATCCAATCTAAACCTCCCCTGGTGCAACTTGAGGCCATTTCCTCTCGTCCTATCACCAGTTACTTGGGAGAAGAGACCGACACCCACCTCGCTACGACCTCCTTTCAGGTAGTTGTAGAGAGCGATGAGGTCTCCCCTCAGCCTCCTCTTCTCCAGGCTAAACAACCCCAGTTCCCTCAGCCGCTCCTCATAAGACTTGTTCTCCAGACCCCTCACCAGCCTCGTTGCCCTTCTCTGGACACGTTCCAACATCTCAACATCCTTCTTGTAGTGAGGGGCCCAAAACTGAACACAGTATAGAATAGAATATAATAATATACACAGTATAGAATAGAATATAATAATAAATAGAACACAGAATAGACTTGCCATAGCTGAGAACAAGGAGGAGAAACAGAAGAACGTTCTGGTGAAGGGACAAAGAGGGGACATGCAAGGTCAGAGATCATACTCTGGAGAAATACCAGCAGCATAGAGAAGAGAGAGGGAGAAAAAGGGAAAGCAAGAAAAAAAACAAAAACAAAAACCAATCCACTGAGAGAAAATACAGAACTGAACTGCATGAAAAGCTCTGCCTCTGCTACTGGAGAAAACTGACATTGCAAAACGCACATTTATGTGAGCCAACCTGCACAAACAATTTCTTCCACCTTTTCCATCTACCTCATTTTTTAGTATTGAAACCTGACAATCTGGAAACACAAAGAGCAATATATGGTTAAGATGAACAACACTAAATTTCATGGAAGCACACTTAAAGATAAATAAGTTTTTAAACTTTTTGGGTTTCAGTTTTCAAAATGCTTCTGAACAAAATACAGATAATGGGAACACACCTCTCTCCTGAACTCGGCCCCAAATTTCTGCATTCTGTGAGCTTGTGAAGTGACAAAGGGTTTTACAAATGTCCAAAATTCTCAGAGATCAATTCCTCAACCTTCAAAATAGGCCACAATATCAGAAAAGAATGTTCACATGAATTTCTTGCTGAAATACAACCATCTATTTACTAAGCAGCTTAAAATGTAATTTTAATAGTTAATCACCGATACCTTGTTTATGAGCAAATATCAAAGCATTCAGCATGAAAACATACCAACAAGGACAACAGTTTAATAAGCCCATCAGCAAAGCCATAAGAAACACATACCACAATATTACCTTGAACTACAGTCTTTATTAGTAATCATGATAAAAAAAGGAACTTTCCCCAGACAATGTGTCTCAAAAAGGTGCCAGTAGCAGGAAACATTTCTTCACCATAATTCACTAAAGCAGTTTCCTTTTCCAAAATTCACACAAAACAGACTTTAAGTGTCCAGCGTGATAGCTGAAATAACGGTATTTGTTAAAAGTTGTCCTGTCAGTGCTCAGCAAGACAGGCTTGTAGAGAACAAGTGTGTGAAGTTTCACGCTGTACTTACAAATAGTTGGTTCACAGAGCAGGAACGAGAGTCCTGAAACTTAGGTATGCCGATAAA
>NW_008825162.1:3272701-3319026 GCF_000699105.1 Pygoscelis adeliae
TTCTAGCTGGGCTTTTGCCTTTCTCATTTCCTCTCTGCACGACCTAACGAGATCCCTGTGCTCTTCTTGAGTCGCCTGCCCCTTCTTCCACAAGCGGTAAACTCTCCTTTTTTTCCTGAGTCCCAGCAAAAGCTCCCCGTTCAGCCAGGCCGGTCGTCTTCCCCGCCCGTTCTTCTTACGGCGTACGGGGACAGCCTGCTCCTGCGCCTTTAAGACTTCCTCTTGAAGATTGTCCAGCCTTCCTGGACCCCTTTGCCCTTCAGGACTGTCTCCCAAGGGACTCTCTCAACCAGCATCCTGAACAGCCTGAAGTCCGCCCTCCAGAAATCCATTGATAACTTATTGATAACTTATTGATAAGTTACCTGGAACATGTTCTTGCAGAGGCAGAAAAAACAAATCTAAAACTTCCTAATACATTTTCATTTGTATTTTAGAAGAATGGCTCATCTTTTTTGAGCACCTGGATCTTTTTATCACATTCAGTGGACATGAATTGATGGTAGCAAAGATGAGACTAAGCAGGTTTTAGCCACCTGCTTAGGTCTCTTGCATTAGCATTGTCTGGAACACATGCTTTTCTGTATCAAGTCACATGGTGGCAGGCAGGGATAAATTCTACGTTAGAAACCACACCACACCCCTCAAAATTAATAAATTTACTGGTTGATTCTGAAATTTGAGCTATATAAGCCAGTACTGTCCATCTCTCATTCCACTATCTATGCTTAAGTCCAAGTGGCATTTTGGTCTTTGGAGTTTTGTTGACTGTAACATACAGATTTCCTAAGATGGGTTAATATCAGCACAAGTCCTGTTAAAAATTGCAGCTTACACATCCAAATGGGTTTTGGTATCCAATCCAAGAGAGTGAAGGTAGGAGCTCAGACACACCAGTCATAAATCCTGATGGTGGTTCATGGAAACCAGTTTTTTGAAGATGCAAATTATCAGTTGCTTTAAGAGTTTATCTTGTCACACATAACATATAAACATCTAGAATGCAATCCTATGCAATCAATTCAGAGAAGTCTAGCAGAATGAATTAATTTCTTTTTAGTGAAAAGTCTGTTGTTATAAAAAAATGTGATTAAGTTGGAAAGAATATATTTGCAAAAGAAGTTACAATTTCAATGCAAAATAAAATAGAAAATTAGAAAAATATCAGTATTGACAGCCTATAAAAAATCTTACAAGAAAATCTTCTCTCAGATATTTGTTCTCCTTCTTCCTTGTCTGTTAAACTAAAAAAAGGAGGGGGAAAAAAAAGATTAGAAACACTTTTAGAAATAGTTACCACTCTACTTTAATTTTTTTTTCTTTTTTTTCCTCTTTCTTTTCCAAAATGTCTGACCCCACTACTATTGAGCAGTAGTAAATAAAATTTCGATGCAATGTTTAGCATTCTTTCCTAGTAAAAACAGTACTGTGAGAGAAAATTATTCCCCCACAAACTTTGTCCCTATTTTTACTTTCTTCTTCTTAAGTGGTAGTTCAAACCCCATCAATTTTCTCATGGATTATTTAAGAAGGGGGAAAAAAACATAAAATGTGCCACTTTCATTAAGACATTTTCATAACATAATTCTACCCTGAAATCACTGGAAAGCAAAGAATTCAAAAGAAGTGACAAACAAGGACACAGTGGGAGTTTTGTTGCAAAAGAGGAAAAAAAGTCAATCTGTTCTACTAAGGTATATTAATCTGATGACCATTCAGTAAATGATTTTCCCAAAAAAATTGATGGGCTGGGTTTCAGCAGGCATTTGCCCCATTAGCATTCAGATGTCATTAAGACACAACTCACAGGAGAGAGCACTGGCCAACTGTTCTCTCTTCCTTTGTGATAAATAGCTCTCTCTAAAAATAATGACACCTCTCTCACACTCCGGAATTCCAAATATATATGGTGCACTCTGGGACAGAAACATGAGAATACTGTTCAGGGGCAAAAGACTGACTGCAGCAGGGCATAGGCAAGAGATTACTTGGCTATGTCATCACAGAACACAGTAATAGAGGACACAGTGCCTCCCTAGGAAAGTGCAATAGCCAAAGTTTGGTGAGCAGACTGAATACTAAATATTGCAGAAGAGCCAGGGAAGGTTCTGTCCCAGGTCTGGGACAAAGGACAGGCAGAGATTCAAGGTAATTTATGTATTGTTTTCTTATACCAGCTTGCTCCCCATCAAAAATTGTGGGAGAATTGGTACATGCCTTCATGTGCTTAAGTTAGTTTTCTTTCTGCTGCAAGTTCTGAAGAGTTTGCATAACTTGCACACCAGGGACATCTTACTACATAATAAATTTCTTCAGCTGACTTCTTCCTAGACTTTTTCTATCCATGAAGAGAATATTTTCTTGCATATATGTAGTATCTTATTCCTTTCTTTGCTTTAAAGATACTTTATATGACATTTTACAGACTTGCCAGAGGCAGTTCAGGTAGATGTTTGAACTGCTGTTCTTACATTGTCTGAATAATATAGAGTGTGTCTTATGGTCTTGCCTGTGGGATACTTCTTGCTCTAATATGCTGGTAAGATACAGCCGTAAAATGTAAACAATTCTTCCAAAACTACTGAATAAAAACAAATTTGTTATAGAATTTTTAGAGCATAATATAACAAAATTATTAAATAATGTGAACAATTAACTTATAACTAAGTTTTTTCATCCTTTGGTATCTATAAGACAGTTAACTTACAAACCTCACCCTTGCAGAGGCAATGGGAGTTTCTTTACTTATTTCAGTAAAGACAAAATGTTTTTAATTTTACTAGTAGGTTTCCAGGAGGCAACAGGGGAATACCAAAACATTCTGGTTTGCCTCACTTTTTCTATTCAGGTCAAGAAGGCTGTTAGGAATAATTATTGTTCTACATGTGAAGCTTTCCCATATTAGGATCTTCAGCATTCAGCTGAAGATGTGTCTCCCACGTTATGCAACATATGCATGGTAAAAATAGAGGTGGGAACATGGACTACAGTGCCATTAGAAAACAGATGTGTCCAGCCCTGTACAATTACTAAGAAATGCAAAATTTCTAAAATTTTCATGAAAATCAGAATCTTGAAGGACAGCAGTGGTTTAAAGCTGAATCTCAGGGAAGACTAAGAAAAATGAAAGCATTAAGTGCCAAGATCACCTTGGCATATTCGTAAGTCAAAACACCATTTCCTGAAAATAGTGTGGGGCATTTTTCTAGCAAAGCTAGAACAGATCGGTGACAGAATTATATAACTTCCACAATACTTGTTGCTTCCAAAATTTAAACTCTCTATCTTGGTGAAGCACTGATGATTATGAAGAAGAAGGAAGTAATTGCAGGAGTAACAGCTTTTCATACCTACTTGGTACTATTTTCTATCAAAATGGTAGTTTTGCTGGAGTTGGGCTTCAGAAATCTTGGGGACAGCTTTTCTTTTGTGTCTTTTTTTTAATTATTAATCAAAAAATTCTTCCATTTGGCTCCCAAATTCCCCTCCTAAGAGAGTGGTCCCTTTCTTAGGTGGGACCCTCCTAATTCACAGTCCCCCTTCTAGGAGATAGGAAGTCTGGTGAACCTACCTATGTAGCTATAAAACGTAAAGATGAGAATAATTCACCTACTTGCACATGTTGTGCTAGGTACTGATTGTATGTTGCTGCTGTTTTCTCACAACTGGATTTAAAATGTATCTAAATTTCCATTTTCTTTTGATGTTCATTCTTTACATCATTTTAGCTATTCTCCAGGCTTATAATTTATTTAACTGTCAGCCCTGATATAGCATTATTGCTACATTTCTACCTCTTACATTTGTAGTGATATCTCCTATTTTGTTAAATGATTCCTTTTTTGAACAAAAGCTACAATCCTTTAAGGATAGTAGTGCCTCAGTCACTCAGCTGCTATTTAGCAGTTATAAATGGGAGGTATGAAAAGAAATACCAAGATATCAGATTTCTAAGGCAGTTTAACTCTCCTACTGTTACAGTAATCAGACTCTAAACAAACTAATCAGACAATAATACATGTCTTAATCATTATGACCCAGTAACATGGCTGTTGCAGAAACCACTATGTGGACAGCCAAAAGTGCATCTCAGTTCCCACTGTACAGATTCTTTTGCTTCAGAGTAAACACCAGAGCTTCCTAATGTGGAGGAATTCATAGACTATTTTTCTTGTCTTTTGGATTAATTTAAGAATGGAGATGTCAGAGTATGTGCTTAAGAGTACATGGCAATCATTTTTTAACCACTGGTGGGAAAGCAGTTTGCCAGTGGGGAGAGAAGTGTTGCAATCATGCATTAATCAAGCAAAGTTTGACCAATAGATCACAGATAACTGTACAGCATATGGCTGTGAGTTTCCCTGTTTAAAATGAAAAGAAAAAAAAAAAAAGGACAGTTCTGGAAAGTGAGACAGGAGATTTTTCAAAATGTGCTTTCCACTCTGTTCTAGTGACTAAAATCAGTCACAAGCAAATTCAAAACCAATTTGGAGAATGGAATGAAACTATATCTATGAAGATTGCTCTTCGTAACACAAGTCTAATAGGGAATATTCCTATGTGAATTATTGCCAGGCACCTTAAGGCTTCAGCAGATGGTAAATGGTATTCTAAAAGTTTGGTACTAAATTTAAGCTGAGTTGTAAGTTGATACCACTAGCAATAACAGTTCTAATATCCCTAGACAAGTCAAAATGAAGCAGCAAAAGAATAACAACTTCAGGGACAGCAACCAGAAGCAGAAATTTCACTCGGTCATAATGTTTAGCTGAAAAGCTTTTGTAGTGAACCTATGGCTGTTTACAAGACTGGAAGTCCAAATTATATGATTTAGCTCATGTCTCACAGCAAATGTAAAAGCAGCTGGACCTCAACTCAATGTTGACTGTAAGGTTCCAATTTTTGGAGAAAATTGTATTTAAATAAAAGAGCCAAAGCAAATGGAGTTTCATGGCTGCAACCCAGGGAAAAAATATTACCCTAAAATCCAACAGCAATTCTACAATCTATTTCATTTTATTTTAATGGATGACTCTAGAGGTGATTGAAACTCATACAAGGACAGCCAAAAGTGCATCTCAGTTCCCACTGTACAGATTCTTTTGCTTCAGAGTAAACACCAGAGCTTCCTAATGTGGAGGAATTCATAGACTATTTTTCTTGTCTTTTGGATTAATTTAAGAATGGAGATGTCAGAGTATGTGCTTAAGAGTACATGGCAATCATTTTTTAACCACTGGTGGGAAAGCAGTTTGCCAGTGGGGAGAGAAGTGTTGCAATCATGCATTAATCAAGCAAAGTTTGACCAATAGATCACAGATAACTGTACAGCATATGGCTGTGAGTTTCCCTGTTTAAAATGAAAAGAAAAAAAAAAAAAAGGACAGTTCTGGAAAGTGAGACAGGAGATTTTTCAAAATGTGCTTTCCACTCTGTTCTAGTGACTAAAATCAGTCACAAGCAAATTCAAAACCAATTTGGAGAATGGAATGAAACTATATCTATGAAGATTGCTCTTCGTAACACAAGTCTAATAGGGAATATTCCTATGTGAATTATTGCCAGGCACCTTAAGGCTTCAGCAGATGGTAAATGGTATTCTAAAAGTTTGGTACTAAATTTAAGCTGAGTTGTAAGTTGATACCACTAGCAATAACAGTTCTAATATCCCTAGACAAGTCAAAATGAAGCAGCAAAAGAATAACAACTTCAGGGACAGCAACCAGAAGCAGAAATTTCACTCGGTCATAATGTTTAGCTGAAAAGCTTTTGTAGTGAACCTATGGCTGTTTACAAGACTGGAAGTCCAAATTATATGATTTAGCTCATGTCTCACAGCAAATGTAAAAGCAGCTGGACCTCAACTCAATGTTGACTGTAAGGTTCCAATTTTTGGAGAAAATTGTATTTAAATAAAAGAGCCAAAGCAAATGGAGTTTCATGGCTGCAACCCAGGGAAAAAATATTACCCTAAAATCCAACAGCAATTCTACAATCTATTTCATTTTATTTTAATGGATGACTCTAGAGGTGATTGAAACTCATACAATCCACTAAATATATCATTTCAGACATGATCTATAAATGTTTAAAGTGTGTCTGTCCCTGTTGTGATTTTCTTTTCTGTTTACTAAACCTTTACATTTTTAGCATTTTGCTGTTTCTAGAGATAGGTTACAATTTTCTTTTCAGTTCAATGCAGACTGTTACACAGGAAGTAAAGAGTGAATGCTCTCCCATGAATATTTCTTCTTTTTTTATTTTATTGCTCTCAGCATGTGAAATAAAAGATGGGTTTGACTGCAAGTCAATGGTTGCTTTTTGACCAACACTGCAAGAACACTAGCCAAATCCTTTTCAGAAAGAAGAAAGTTATACCAAGCTTAAGTTTACAAATGGAAGGAAAGCCAAAATCATTAATAGACCAGAAAGAAGAAGTTCTTCAGGAGACCTGTGCCCAAGTAATACACAGTGGGGGTTAAGAAAACAAATCACAAGCTCATTTGAAATGGTTTCAGGTTTTAGTCAGAAAAAATGAGTAAAAGCTTCCAAAAAACACAGTGTGATTCGGATTCTTTAATGACCAAAACTCCCGAATCTTCCTGATACTTCTCCTTTTCTGATGAAATCAACCCTTTTCACTGGGAAAAAAAAAAAAAAAAAAAAAGGTTTGTGCTTTTGTCAAAAAAGATCCAGTTGGTGACATTTTAAAGAAGCTGTTGCTTTAGTATTTCCTAGAGAAGACTGACCGCTCAAAATACCACTTTAACCTTTTCCCTATTTTTTGTGTATGTTCTTCATATTCTCTGTGTTTCCCCTCACTCACATACAGCATTTTGTCTTTTCAGCTAACTGCTTCCTGGTCAACACACAGAAATGAAACATCTCCCAAGTGGAGTTCAAAATGTCAAGAAAGTCAGCAAAAGCAGGTTTTCTTCTCTAAGCTGAAAGATACATTCTCCTAGAGGTTTTTGTATTCCTTGCTTATCTGTCAAAATAAAATACTGTCTTTATGCATAAGCATCTGGCTGTGAAATATTTTGATACAATCAGAACTAAAACTGGTATTGCCATAAATGAATTAATGAGGTAAAAAACTATCGGTCAGTTGTTTTCAGATCACAAAGCAGGAACAAGGAGGTAGTTTTAAAAATATACAATAACATTCTATTAACAAGTACAATTTACTTTAGCTTTCACCAGAGTAATATTTTCGATTCTAGAAAGCCTTTCACCTGAAGATCCCAACATGCTAATTATAACCTGTATTTTGACACTGAAGCACAGAAAGGCTAAATGGCAAAGCACATCAACAGCACAGGTGAAGATGGAAGCAAACTTCCTGAGTCATTATCACTTGATATCACTCAGTATCAATGCTGTCACTTTTGCAAGACCCTTTGAAGCCACATCATAGTTTCTGGATTAACTTGAATTCCTCCTCTCTAGACTGACCAATGGAGAGCAGTAAAAAGAAGACAATGTTTTCCACAGTGCCTAAGAGCCAGTTATATAAAATGCAAAAAGACATCTAGCAAGCTTTTGAAAAGTGTTCGAGGCTAAATCCCTTCAGGCCTGGACAGTCAAATTAATATGTGGTATCAGTTTTAATTACTCTAGAAACAGAGTGAAGGAGTCCTAGCATGGGACCCATGTCCTAGCATCCCATGTGTATTCTTTTACATCCTGTTCTGAAAATCATGTCATTATGAGAAGAACTGCTCAGCCTGGTTAGATTCAGGGTAGTGTGAGTACGATTCCATGCTCTAACATCACACCATCATTTGGCTGGAGACACCTCCAGCCAAGTATACCAACCCTGAGTGGCAGCTAACTGGTTCTCCACCCTCCCACAGGAACTGGATTTTCAGACAGTGTTAAACAGCAGAGGTTCTCTGAAGTCAAAAGCCCTAGAAGAACTGAGAAACCCAACTCTCTGAACAAAGATGTCTGCACTGGTCCAAAAGCCATGAAGGAAGCTACAGAGAGACAGCACCATTCAACCAGAGGAAAAAAAAAAACTCTTTGTAGGACTATGATCATGCCCTAGATCATGTGTTTTCATCCTGAAGCTCCCACCAGATAAGGTCACCTCATGGTTAGGGTGAGAAGACAGGAAAACAGCAGTAGAGTAGAAGAACAAATGGGAAGAAAATGTATTTTATTCACTCACCCTAGTGACTGAAAGACCTCTAGACGACTTCATGTCATTAACACAGGCATTCAAAATTCCAGTGTCCACAAATGAACCCGTTCACAACTAAAAATAGCTTTACCTGACAAATAAAACTTTTAATTCAGATAAGACTCTAATTCACTTCCTGTCTTAAAATTTGAAGGTGAATCTGTACTGATGTCTTCTGACCCTCTCAACATGTTTGTTCCACTAGTTTGGGCTCCGTCTATCATCCCTTTTTCAATTATTCGATGACATATTTTGTTCTTGGATTTGGCTCTTACTAATGTAATTTTTTTATTATTTTTTTCCTCCTATGAAAAACTTTCAGACTTAATCTAAGTAACTTTACCAAAGTTAATTTACACCACTTTGAACTTCACTTTGATTTTTTGTTTTCTTATATCTCCTACTTCTAACTAAACTGGCTTCAGCATGCATGGAATGGGGAAGATTCCTGTAGCCTGAGACAATCAAAACACAGGATTTTGGTGCAGATAGCTCTTCCATTGATCCACAAATCCACTTTCATTTATTTATTGATTTTATAATATTAATCCTTCATATAATAGCAATAGTCACAGTGGAATTAAACTTTGTGACTGGAAAATGGTCTCCTGCTTTGAAAATAAATGCCTCAGCCTCACCTAAGCATTTATTTTAGATACCTTCAGTGTACCAACAGTACCTCAACATTAAACTTGCTGTGGGACACCATTATCCATTCACAGTATTCAGTTCCATTTGCCTCACTCCTCACTTATGCCACATAAAATTGACATCAGCCAATCAGGCAGCTGAAGGATGACCTGTCTTTTATTGTTATTTACTGCTGATCATTTTTTAAAACATCAATAAATAAATAGCTATTTTAGTTACAAAAGTACTGCCAGTGTTTCCTGACTGGAACATGCAATAATCTTTTCGCCTCCAAAATAACCTAGTTTTGTCAAGAAAAAAAAAAAAAAAGAGGGGAAAAAAAAAGGACAATTACTACTGCATCAATATCTATCAAAAAGGTGACAGTGTTTACATTAATCTTTGTAAAAACTAAGATGAAAACACTGCAAATAAAATCATCACACAGCAAACAATCTGCCCTAGCATTTACCCTAACATTTCCTGTGACAATGATTTCTTTGGTTGGGATTATTTATTTTAACCCATTCACTACTTTTCACCCAATCCATAGCTATGTGTAACTCTTAACAAAAGAGAAAATAGTTTCAAGATGTAGAAGCTCAGGAGCTCGTTCTCTCCCATTTGTCTAATTATTAAATGCTTTAGGTGCCAGGAACTATTTATAACATTAACTTAATATCCGGAATGGTGGTGATATATCCCCATTCTGAAAACAGAAATATATTATCCAACATAATTTTAGATGCTATAGCTAGCTACGTAACTGTCCAAACTGAAAAATCTTTCCTTTGTGATAGCTAGTGGGCAATGAGTTGGAAATAGGAATTATCTGATAGTATGTGATTATTTCTGTATATTACTTTGACTTTCATGTGCATTCAATGTCTCTACATCGCTGTGTTCTGAGGAGACGTATACAAGAGCCATCAGTTAATTTGCTCTTTGCCCATACATTATTTTTTTGTATAAAGGCTGGAAGGCATGTCCTGTGAGGAGCGGCTAAGGACTCTGCGTTTGTCTAGTTTGGAGAAAAGGAGGCTGAGGGGCGACCTCATTGCTCTCTACAGCTTCCTGAGGAGGGGCAGTGGAGAGGGAGATGCTGATCTCTTCTCCCTGGTATCCAGTGACAGGAGGCTTGGGAATGGCTCAAAGCTGCATCAGGGAAGGTTCGGACTTGATATCAGGAAATATTTCTTTACCGACAGGGTGGTCAAACCCTGGAACAGGCTTCCTGGAGAGGTGGTTGATGTCCCAAGCCTGTCAGCATTTAAGAGGCATTTGGACAATGCCCTTAATAACGTGCTTTAACTTTTGGTCAGCCCTGAAGGGGTCAGGCAGTTGGACTAGAAGATCATTGTAGGTCCCTTCCAACTGAAATATTCTAGTCTAGTCTAGTCTAGTCTAGTCTAGTCTACAATTATATTATGTCCATTCCTATTTATGCCCTCTCATGACACAAAGGGCTGAATGAAAAAAAAAAAAGGGCTTAGGGACCTAAAACAACAGTATCTGAACTTTCAAAGTAAGCAGATTGAAACCCTCTGCTCAGCTGCTGCCTGAGTCTAGCGACAGTTCAGTGTTAGACAGTGGAGCTCCCTGACTTTTAAGGAGTCACTCCCTGGACATATACAGAAGCATATCAGTTTAGACAGTGCAGAGCAATAGAGTGAGTACCTGCTCTATACATAAGTCCAGTTAACAGCCAAAGACTAGACATTACACTCAGCAGACTCCCCAGTGCAGTCCATTTTAACCCAAAACTATGCAACCAGATTCCAGAAGATTCAGTAGCTGCCACACCTGTGTTTAAGAACAGTAAAAAAAAAAAAAAAAAATCTCTTATCTTCTTCTTGGTGCATCTTTTCCTCAGGTGGACACCTAGTTATCAAGCTAGTGAATCTATGTTGCCATGTTTTTAAATGAACAAATAATGAATTATTTTAAATGCAATAGCACAACCTATATATTCTCCAACCTGAGAGGGAAGACAGGAAGACAGTCTAAGCATGAAAGTTCTTCACTGTGGCCCTTGCCTGGACTGCTCTAAGAGTTGTGTCATTCTTTACAGTGTATCTTTTACAATCCCTCCCAGAGATGTTATGAGCCTATAAAGAGTTGTAAAACTACTGGAGATTTGGCTGATATTTGTAAAGAATGAAGTGAGATCATTCATAATTAACAGGCATTTTTAACATTTACAGCAGTTCTGATCCAGCAAGTAAAATACAAGATTTGTTAGTCTCTGACAATTATAACACTTCTTTTATAAGAACATAAATGTTCCTAGACGTAACACAGAAACACTTTCAATTCTCAAATATTAATTGTGGTTCTATAAGTCTCAGTATATTTTGATAGCTCATCAAAAAAAACTGAGGATGCTAAATAATGACATCTGCAGTCCAGGTGCCCTCATATGTATTACAGATGCAGTTTTTTGTGCTTGGACATTATTCTCTGACTGCTTCCTGATCCTGCATTGTAAGCACCATGAAACTTCCGTGTAATGAGAAGGCAGCTCTTTAACCTTCTTCACATGAAGCCTAGACTTGTATTTTAAAGCAAAGTCTGCCAACACAACCTACGCATGATGCTTCCATAATGAGGGCAATGCTGGACTAAGAACGCAAAGAAGACATCTAGATTTATTCCACTTGCAGAGTTTTCCAGCCATTATTTCTGAAACTAATCAGAATAATTTTAAATTGATAATAATTTGTGAGAGAGTTTAACATTCTCCCAAACATGGCAACCCCTGCTAGAGTAGTATATAAATCCTGTTTAATTTTATCAGACATAGGGTAGTCTATTAAAAAGGATAAAAGGTGTAAATTCTATTAAAATGTTCCTCTTGGAAAGATAACAGAAACTTCTTTTTTCCTGGCTTTTAATCCAGCTTTTTCACAGCTTCAGTGTTTTCCTCTCACTTGAAATCAGAATGTTCATATAATTTATTTTGTAAAACTGTATTGTGACTATAGGCCAAATTCTCAGAGTAAATTGGTGCACGTTGGAAGCTTACAATTAAGTTCTTTAAAAGTAATACCCATGTGGTTCATGATGAAGAATACACCGAACTAAGTCTTCATTCAAAAAAATCGTAGTTCACTTGTGCTGGTTAGGTCCTTTTGTAACATTCAGTTGAGCTATTTTTTAGCTACATACTGAGTTTAAAGTTGACCTAACAGTAGTTTGCAAGTTTGTATTTCTTTCTTTAGCCCTAAAAAAGAATATTTGACCTACTATTGGATTTCTTCAAACTTATTTTCACTTTTGGTTTATTTTTCCCAAGGAATAATTTTAACAGATTTGCTAGATAGGTGAAAAAGGCAGAGCAGTGGTTTTGTCAACCCTTACTGAAATTATGGGAGGATTGCCACTAAACTGAAGAAAGGATTTATCCCTCAATAAATTAGGCCCAGCTGTGCCAAATTTTTAATCACTGGCTCCACAGAATGGAATCCAATTACAGGAGTTTAATGTTTCAGAACAGTACCACAAATACCTAACCTAAAAGATCCTTGAAACCCCACCCATCTGAGCTTTAATCACCTGTAACCATGCTGGATCTAAAGTCCAGAACATACTCGTAGAAGTCAGAAAACTTTATTATTTCAAAAGACTAAGTAAAGATGACAGAGATCTACTGACACTGCTCATCTTTCGTACAATGCCAGGAAGAAAACAGGCAGTTAAAAACAAGCTTTGAGTCATTGCTCCAGCAGGAAGGAATTAAACTTACGTTTCTCAGTAAAGTGTGATATCTGAAAGGCTGCTAGCAATTTTAAGGAAGAACATACCTTACTGACGCTGTGGAGATTGGGCACCAGCAGAAAGGAATGAAAGGTTCATGTGGTTAGTGAGATCCTGACTGCAATCTTGCAGCCAGTCCTTCAGCAGAGAGCTAGAAGCCCCAGGTCTAGCTGAATAAGGTTTAGTGTTTTTCAGGCTGAAGTTTGGAATAAACTATCTAAACATATTTTTGGATCCATACCTTCTCCTTTGCAAAGGAAAATGTATTTCCATGTAGTTAAATTAAATTAATATTAACAAGAACACTGTCTTCCTAAATAATTGGCAGAAGTGTGAACAGAAATTAATTTCCTTCATGGTTATTTAGCTTTTTACTCCTTTACACACCTGAAGTTGTAAGACTACAAGTTTTTTTATTCAAAATACACAAGATCTAAATTTAAATGTAATGTGACAAAGAGTTGTTTTTTCTAAACATTGTTTCATTGCTTTATATGTCATAAAGCAGCACAACAAAACATGTCTAGATTTTTGTTAAGTAGTGGGGATTACAAGTGGAAGAACTATTCCCATCACACTAAGACCCATTTTGGGATCTGTGGCATTGTTTTGGGCAGGCACAAGAAGTCACTTTATTTGTGGAGTTCTGGTATGATGCTGGTGTTCGGTTGTATTATCTTAAAGAAATTCAATTTACCAATAGAAAATTGCCCCTGCAACATTCACTAATTCTTGGGGTTACATCTAGTTCAAAGATCAGAGTGATGTGGATAAAACTAATTCCCAAATCAGCACACAGTGTAAGTCAAAGTTCCTCAGAGACTGCTGTAATTTTAGTGTTGGAGTATATTTAAACCATAATTCCTTAATAAAAAAATAAAAAAAAAAAGGCAAAAAAACCCAAAATCCAAACCAAAAAGACAAACATTAAAGTATCTAGTGGCTATAGGTGCATCATATGCTTGTTACCCATGCAGGACCATCCAACTTAAAGAGGAGTGGAGAGTCAGGCCTGATACACAGTCTCTTAGAAGATGAATCTGAATGCCTTCCTTGGATGAAATACTTTATGTTCAGTTTCTTCCATTGCAAATAGGCTACTGTACACACTGCTGCTTTGAAAGCAGGACTTTATTTCTGCTCATCACTTATTTTCATATTTTTTTAAAAAAGAGACATAGGCATTTTTCCTCAGGAGATAGGAAGAGACATTTCTATACAGCCAAGAGGGGCATCTGATTCCCAGAAAGTGCAAGGGTTTTGGTATGTTTGTAGTATTCCTTAATGTCATTTCAGGCAGTGCCCTGCTGAGCATACAAGACATTATGCATCCCATTCTGGGAAGACTTTTTTCCTGGTGTAGGAAGCCTAATGTAGAACTATAGATTTCAGTCTGAATTCCAGTGCTTAAAAATTAAGAGTTACATTACTCAGCCTTGCAAAGGTTGTATCTTCAAAGATTTTACACTTACTTTCATTACAGCTCAAAACTCTCAGAAAGTACAAGCAACAGCATAAAAGTATTCACTCTTAAGAGTTTGTCAGGCAAACAGACATAAATATCTCAGGTAACTGAAACAGGATGGAACTTTACAGGATTTTGAAGTTTCAGGTGGAAAATAAAACTTACTTTATTTTAAGTCTCTGAAAAATGTACTAGCAAATGAGCATTTTTACTTATTTAGTTCCCTCATCTCTTTTTGGAAAGCTTTTCAAAACAAACTACCAGGCATTGAAGCTGTATAATGCACACAGTTTGATAACAGTCTAAAAAGTAAGGGCTTAAAATTAAAAAAACAACACTTTTTAATCATTACTAATACTAAACAAACCAATTTGATTAGAAAAATGGCTCGTAAAGTTTCTCACTTGCCATCTATTAAGTCAATAATATCTGCAGGGTATAACATTTTCAAAGGATAATGGTCTCCAGGTGAAACCAAGAGACTTGTTTTCATAGGAGAATTTTTTTTTTTCTGGCAGAATTATTTGCCATTGAATTAATTTTTCTTACACAGAATTGTTATTACTATGGATAGTTAATACCCTCTGGAATCTGTTTGTTTACTGAGCTTTTTACTGAACTGCCTAATCACATAGCTAATACTATCAAAGATATCTGAAGTACATACAACATACAAACACATTTAAAATAATAGAGAACTCAATCCCTGCTGCTTGACATCGCAGTTTACATAGGTATTTGAACCTATGCAAAGTGAGTGTAAAGTATACAGGAAGCACTGCCAGCATCTGCTCACACTGGAACGTTCTTCATCTCTTTTTAATTATATGGCACAAGGTGCTATGGAAATTTGGACCTAAATTTTCAATATTTCAGTGAGACCTTACGAGATTATTCTGGACATTAAAGAGATGGTTTTCAAGACTTATGAATTTGCCCTTGTATCATTAGCCAATATTTCCTTCATGCTTGCTGTTTCATCTTTTTCACACCATATCATTCTGTCACAAGCAAGGACATCTATGATCAGTGACTTGCATAAGGCTGGAACCAAAAAAGGCAAGTCAAAGCAAACCAAGGTTTGGAAACAGAGCTGTCAAATGGCAAGTGTCTTGCTTTTTAAAGAGGCAATGCAGGTGTATGGTTCAATGTTTAGGCATGGGTAAAGTTTACATAGCAATGTACAGTCCAGAACAAGTGGCAGCTGAGATCCAGATTTGCACAAAGACTCTTGGCATACCTGCAACTAACATATAAGTTAATCAAAGTAACTGCAAGACTCCCTTAAAGATCAGTGGTCAGGACAAACCTCCTCTCCCTTTCATATCCTTGTCCAATGAAGCTCATGCATAATCCTGTAGAGAAGCTTATTTAGACCTCAGCTGTAAAAGGAGATAGTTCACAGCCAGCCATTGGTTTGGCAGCCCATGCAAAACCTGGGAAGAAAGACTGTAATCAGGGTGACAGCCAGAGATCATGGTGGCTATAGCCATTTATTCCCACTTAAGTGGGAATAAGCTAAGCCTATAAGTACTGATTAAATTATTCAGGCATTATGTTTGAACTATGGAAGGAATTGAGCAATGTGTTTTTATGGTTCATGAGCTTTTTGCTCTTATTCTAGCTACTGAATATTACACAGTTCTTGCCCAGGTGATTTCTGTTTTCTTCCGTATTCCTCCAAATAGTCAGCTCTCATTTTCAAGGAGGCTGTTCTTGGTCATCCCCTCAGTGTCTTCCTCTTATCCACGCACCAAGCAACAGAGATGAAAAAACCCATAGGGAGTTTTTTAGGTGCTTACAGAGAGAATATTCAAATGAAATGAGAGGTGAGAGACTGGTTGAATGCTTGTTTTAACTGCAGATAGGGTCTTGGAGAGAAGAAATACATTTTCTTCACACCCTCCAAACTGATGCAAGAAAAGTAGAGCACAGTTATTTCTATGATAGGAATAAGCCTTTAGTGGTGCCTGGAGTAGCTATACTTAGGCGATAGTCTAGTAGCTTATGTGCACTACAGGGAAGTCCAATGTTACACACACAAATGGTTTGAAAACAACCTTAATGTGGACAGCACAGAGTGGACAGAAAAACCTTCCACAGTTATGTAGCCCTGCAGCACCAAAGAAAGTTTTACTGAAAGATAAACCAATCTCTTTCATTGACTTTCATATTAAAGCTTTTCTCTACTTCAAGGCACTTTTTGCATCAATGCAGCCATAGTAATGCAAAATATCAGTGCAGAACAGCGTTTGCCAATGTGATTTCATACTAGGATAAATCTCAGTAGTTTGTCGAGCTTTCCCTGCAAAGAAAAGGATTCATACTTTAAACTGGGTGTGGACGTAAATTGTTGATCTGGGTGAAAGCTGCGATGTTGAACGTTGTCAAGTCTGCATCAGCTTACGGTTATGAACTAATTTTTGTATCTTTGCTAACAGGTTACATTCTCTATGAAATTGTTTTTAGGTTGATTTTTCTATTGAAATAGAAGGTGCCTAATTGGATTCTTCTCCCCCTAAATTTAACAACAAGATCTTGGTTTGTGATGGTATCAGTGGGACATTGGGCCAGAAGTGCTGTTTGTACTGAATTTATTTTATCCCCTTTTTTTACTCAATAAACAGGAGGCAGGAGCCAAACATGCAGCAACCTTATTGGTCCACAACAATTTTATCTAGCAAAATGGATAAAACAAGAGGGTTTCCATTGCTACATCTTGCAATGGACTGACATTTGGCAGCGAACAACCTTTTTAAAGTTCAGGCACTACATTAAAAAGAAGATTATAAAGGGCATCATTAGAATTGAGGAGTGAAACTGTTACTCAGCATTTCAATTACTGAGCTACGTGAGTGGCAGTAAGAAACAGTAGACACAAATTAGTACTACTGAATGTTCCTAAATATCTATTCAGCAGTCTTGAAAAGTGTTTCGTGTTTGGGTACTGTCATAAATTTGGAAACATTCAAATAAGCTTACTGTTCTGTCTCTGCTTTCTCAAAATTCAGCTTTCAAAGAATTTTGTCAATGCAAAATTATGGACCTTGAATATTCTACTTATTAGTCTGATTGCACCCCTATTAGAATTTTTCTGCACTTTTTTCCCTGCTGTGGGCATGTACAATTTATTGAAAACATTCTTACAATTTACAATCCAACAAAATAAACAACAAGGTACCTTTCATAAAATTTGGTATTTTTAATTAGCCCATAGAGACTGTGAGTACTGAATGCTGTATATACTCCTATAAATCACTTAGGACATGCCATTAGTGAATATGGTAGCCTTACACTATACATAAAATGATTGTCATGTGGTCATCACAACAAGAAAAGGAAAGCCCATGTATTACAACTATGGTGAGTCCTACAGATGCTGATGAACTTGGATGGGATTTTTATCTAAATATTAGAAGTGAATAATGTTTATCCTCCTTCCTCTATCTGTTACAACTAATGTCTTAAACAAAGTTGTATTTTCCTCTCTGTCTTAAGTGTTAACTGAAAGAAAATGTGGGGATATTGTCATGATGAAAATGTGCTTATCGTTGACTGTACTGTCGGGGAAAGGGGCAAGAGTGCAAAATATTATTTAGGCTAGGCTTTTCCTGTTGTTTCTTGTAGTCTAAGTCATACTTAAAATAAAGCAAAACAAAACCAAAGACCAAAAGCCTCAACAAACCAAACAGCGCATCTTTGAGGCCAAGCTGCATTTATCATGGTAACAGAGATATTGCTGTACGGATTTCAGCAGCATTCAGCTGTCACATTTACTCATATGAACTGATAAATCTGTAATGGCTGAAAGACAGCAATTGATTTATGAGTTTGTCGGAATGAATGGAACCACTGAAAATGCCCTTATTAAAAATCTTCAATTTTTCACAAGGGCTTGCTTGCCTTAATAAATGTGAGAATAAGTTTGATTTCACTCAGAATTAATGTAGTTTGACATTGAAATGAGTTTCACTTCCTGCCTCCAGGAGGTCTGCTGACATTTTTAGTGTAACATCTAAGCCTATGGAGAAAAAAATGAAGCTGAAAATGGAAAATAAGACAAATTTTCCATAATTTGCAAAATTAATACATTTGATGAGGTCAAAATCAATTAAATGTATAAAATGTCAATTTGGTACAGGATCAAGCTATTTATTTTTCAACATTAATATCCGCTATCATTACTGTAGCTGAAGAAATTTAAGTATTATATTGATTAAGAGGTAAGTTTCTTAAATACATACTCATTTTGACAAACTTCCCCCTTCCCTCATTGTAACCTACCCACACTGCAACTGGAAAGACATTCTCTATGTGATGTGATATGATATATTATACTAAACACATACCTTAGATGATAATATCATAACGACAGACATTCTTCCACTCTCAAGAGAGAAATATGTCTAATCATAGTATTGCAGACTTCCACTTGGACAACACTTCTGACTGATCTTGTAAAACTACACGTAACATGAGATACATACACACTCTTTTAAAACAGTGTACACTTCTAACAAAAGATATTTTCTGAAGAAGAGAATAAATACCTTGTTCTTTATCCAAAATGCCACACTTCTGCTTAAAGAAATAAAGAAAAGCAATGCTTTTTTCTTATTTTTATGTAATTCAGCCTTAGTTTTCTCAATATTGCTGTAGAAACTTTTTTCAGAACACAAGTGTTAAGCCTTACGCAGTGGAAGAAAAATCTCTTCTTGTGTTATACAGAACTTACAATGATGTCCACCTTGGCTTTGAGGAACAGTCAGAAATCCTTTCTTTTGTCCACAGCTAAGTTGGTTGGAATAGGAAGAAAATGGACATAACAAAGTCTTGCCACGTCAAGGATCTCTCTTCATTCTGTTTCACTTCCCTGTGCAACATTTCTCCCAACTATTGCATGCAAGAGCTGTAAGGAAAAATAAAGTGCCAAAATTCACCACATTCACATCAAAAAACACACCAAAATCCAAAAACAAAAACAAGGAAGAGTCGGAAGAGTTGGTTTGATTTATGAGATTAAACTCATATACATACTCTGGAATTCAAAAACAGAGTAACAATATGATAATTTTTGAAATAAATGATACAATATATCTTCAAGTGATAGCTTCCTATACATATTGGATATAAGTCTATGTTTACATTGCAGCAAAGATCAGATTTTAAGTAAAGCAGTAGTATAAAACACAGTTCTGCTTCCATTTCTTGCAGCACACTGTAAGTAACCCAAAGCCAGTTAAAAAATGAAGTTTGACTCCCACGGTCAGGGTGTGTATTCTGTACTTCTTTATTTTCTTTAACAGATGCTGTGCTGACATTTCAGCTGTCTGACTTGTCACCTCCAGAGACTGTGTAATCCTTCCCCAAGGAGGACCAGAAAGCAAAAAAGTAGACATAGAACCAGTGAAAGATAAACATAGAATAATCACCCTTGCTACTGAATCAAAATTTAATGTATACTGAAGAAACAAACAACACAAGAAACAGGGGAGACAAAAATAATCCATAACAAACCAGAGAGGTATAATGTCAGTTCATGTTGGCATGGGGGATAAGATATGCTCTTGCCTGGGGTACTAAAATGAGAACTGCAATTAAGCAACACAGGACAGTGTGGAATTGCAAATGAGGGAGATTGCATCCACTTAAAAATGAATTCAGTGGAAAAAAGCTTCATTCATTAGGAGAAAACACTTTTAAAGAAGTTGGGTAGTATTCAGGCTCTATGGTAACTGAGACTGCAGAATTTACTAATTTGGAGACTGAAATGTCATTCAAAGGCTTATTAATGCAGGTGAACCTTAAAAACATGAGACTAAACATTAAACATTAGATTGTCATAAATTTCAATTCCTTAAGCATTATTCAAAGCTAATTGTTGGTTGAAAGATTCTTATTTACTTCAATGTCTCTTATGGTAGGCCTTTGCTTGCTGTGTCAAGGCACTGTATAAAACCTTGAGATGCAGAATGACTGTGCAAGATAAATCTGTGTTCAAAGTCAACTTCTCCTGGACGGCAACTGCCAGCCAAGGAGAAAAGCTCTTCCAGGCAGAGGGAGATTTTCTTGTTTACAATAAGCAACCATCAAAGCTGGAAAGGCCTCCACTGACAGACGTATCTTCTGTCTCTGTTACCCTAAAGACATCCAGGAGAGTTTCTCAGTAGACTCATTTAAGCTTGAGAACTGTATTGAACACATGTAAGCATACATGGGACATATATGGGACAAAACACAGAATCAATAAAATCTCAAAAGCATTGTCCAGAGTAACATGCAGATCAGGCAACAGGACAGCAATCCAATCCCTTCTCTGTGTTGAAACCTGTTTTGCATACAAGGTGGGTTGAACATCTATAGAGAGCAGAGCTGCAGTCTTCATTGTCATACTTAGTGAAAAACATTCAGATGTCAGAATAGTCTCTCAATTTATTTATTTTGGTATGGAGACTTTGGGATCAGGAGGCGGGTAAGGTGTCTTCTTTTTTCTTTTTTCTTTTTTTTTCCTATTTATTTATTTATTTATTGCATAATGTTATCATATAGGTATAATATTTAAATAAGTTTTTTTAGATTGCAACTATTTATTTTAAAGTTTTTCTCTCTAAAACAGTGTTGTGCTTGATTAAGTAATATAAAGGCTGTGAATCTGCTATTGAAAATTACCATGTGTTCCTTAACACTCACATCAAACCCTGTCTGAGAGGGGATACTTATTTTCTCTGGCATGATTGCTCAGTGCAAAAACACAGGACTGGAGGTGGCTTCCTAGGTCATCAGTTTAAGTCCTTTGATATCACAGACAATCACAGTCTATATTTCAGTATAATTATTACCTTTTAAAAGAAGTTTTATGTCTCATTCTCATTACTTTTACTGAAAGATCACTTCAGAATCTCATTCCCCTGAAGGTTACAGAGGTCCCAGTTTCAAATTATTCATAGTTTATTTATCCCTCCCACTGTATTCATAAACATGTTATATCCCTTCTTAGCCTTTGTTTTGCTAGCCTAAACAAGCTGTGCTCTTTTACTTTCCAGTAGGCTCTCTTTTCCCTCGTCAACTGAGATTGAATTCATCATTCTTGAATCCAGTATTTAAAATTATGTCTCCCCAGTACTTTGTAGAATGGCTTTGATACTTCCATGTCTTTGCTAGAAATATCTTATCTGAGACAGCTTAGGTCTCCATTTGCCATTTTCTTATCAGAGCTTCAATCATTCTGCATTTGATTAATGCAGCTGTGCTTTCTTCTCTGACATTTTTAACTGATGAGCTTCCAGCTCCTGGAATATTTTTTTATTAGTCACAAGGAAGGGAACTTCACATTTTGTACTGCTTAATTTCATCTCACTTCTACTTCTGTTGTCCACAGGCTCCTTCAGGTCTTTCTGTATCATCCCAGTCCCCCACAGAATTCAAGCTGTTTCCTTCTTGACATCTTAAAGGTTCACTAGGACACTTCCACTTGATATTTGTGAAAATAGTAAATGAAACTAGTTCTATGACCAACTTTAGTAACACAAATAACTCTAGGCCAGACCTGCTTCTTACCAGATCCTTACCTACTGTACAGTTCTTCTACAATTCTTCCTTACTTTCACTAAGTGATGTCATAATAAATAATTTCAATTGACAGGCTAGATTAATTTATTTTTATTCATCTAAAACAAAGGTTATCAATACATTACATGATCTACCTATGAAAAATACCGAAGGCATATTATCTTATTTTTAATTTATCTTTATTTCTTTAACTAAAAATTGCTTACACATCTGTGCTGAGTTCAGACTAATAAGACTGTAGTTACCAGCAAAGCAATAAAAAAGCATGAGCTTTTTCTTACTTTCAGTAAAAGTCAGAGACATTTTTTTCATTGATTTTAGGAGGGTCAGGCCTGAGTCCTAAATTACCTCATTTTTTTTTAATTGAGGTGTTAAATTTGGTTTTCACATGTCTCAGTCTAATTCCTTCTCAAGACTGGTCTTATCAGTTACATGACAGCTTTAATGCTAATCCTAGAATTCAAGGCCAGATATCAGGCAGATGAATTTTCCTCTTTTACACAATTACTAACATGGTATTCTGTTGTAACAAACTGCTTTTTATAAGCATCCTCTCCTTGGCTCACAAGTTTCAGGATTAATACTATAGGTACGCATAGAGGATCAAAATATTTGATAAAGTTTTCACAAGAAGTTTCAAGAAAACTCATCTTAGTTTCCTTTGCTAGTAACACACATACTGTTCTTGAAGAAGATATAATGGTTCTACAATTTTAAAAATATGATTTTTTTTTTCCCTAAGTCCTAGTCCTAGGGTTGGGGTTTTTTTTCCTATTACACTAGAATATCATAAGTTAGAGTTTCTTTTCTTTTCTTTTTTATGTTTGACTTTTTCAGCAATTTAGATGTCATGGAGATATCATACTTATGTCTGAATTCTGAAGGATTTTAGGTATTTCGAGGTAAGATGAATGACATTCCTTTGATTAAAATTTATGATAATTGTAAGTCAAAATTTTACCAAAATTATATACTTTACTCTTTTCTCTTCTTAAAAAAAAAAAAAAGAAAAAGAAAACATAGCTTAAAATTAAGATGGAAATTACTTAGATATAATAGTCTAAAGTATAACAGAGTATCACATATACCTTTTTTTTTTTTCAGCCTCTTGTAACGTGAAGGGTATGTTTGCTTTTTTTGTTTTGGCAGGGAGTGCGAGGAATGATTTTGTTTGGGATATTTTTCATTCCTTCATTCTGGAGTTCATATGCTGATGCAGAAAAAATGTCACTCAATCAAGTGATGAACTGTGCTGGGAATCAAAACAAGCAAGGTGTCCCAAGTTATGAACATTGTTTCAACATATGCCCCCGGGCAAGACAATTGCCATTTTGCAGAAAGGATTGGGGTGTCTTTTAGAATCACATCAAATCTACTCTTTTTCCTAGATGCCAAGCAACATTTCTTCCCGTTGTATATGCAATATAATGCAAACCTGGTTTTTTTCTTAATCTCTTTTTATTGTTGAATCAGGAGATATGATGAATTAATCTTTTTAAAAAAAAACTAGAAATATATGTAGCTTCAGAAAGCAAGATGTCTAACTGTATCTAATTATACTGCCTTCATAATCCTATGCAAACTTCAGTTGCACGGCAATGTGTGGATTTGGCTGAAGATTAAATTAATCCCTGTTTACACATATCACATAATTCTATCTCCTTTCCCTGAGGGAGAGCATGGAGAATTTCAGAAGCATGAGCAAGCATGTTAATTTTGACAGCAATGAGGCAGATTTAGTTAATAAATGGTCTGTGTAACAATACTACTGAGAGAAAGGGCTTCAAGTACCACTCAGGGATCACCTCTTCCTCTCAGCCAGACAAGCAGTTCAGCTGAGTGTCTTTGCTTCAGACACTCTTCTGGGATTTAAATCAATCTACATAGCCATCTATTTCACTCTGTTATGCACACAAAAGAAAGCAAGCCAAAATGCTCTGTTCACGTTATTGCTTCCACTAATGCCGGCGAACTCTCTGCCGCCCCCTTTTCAAGCAACTGCTGTTGCTAACAGATGGCAACATCTGGGAGCACAATGCCCAAACACTTATGTATGTTCCTCGTTCTTGCCATGCCAAATATCTGCTAGGCTTTAAAAAAAAATTGTGAACACTGATTTTATTCCTACCTGCTTGGTTTATTCACCTGAACTCCAGCTATTTAAAACCTCAAATCTGTGTCTATGTAAAAACAATACTCTCAGAATTTTGGACTAAAATGCTAAAAAAAAAATTCCAATTCTTTCCCAAAATTTTACAAGCCCAGGAAATATAGATGTACCCTGTAAAAGTAAAACAAACCCAAAGACATGAATCTATGGAAATCCTTAGATAAATGAAAACCTTAATTCTGTCTATAGCAATGCCATAAAGTAATGACACAATTCTCATTAATGCATAATGGTATTTGTGTTCCCAGACTAAATTAAACTGGACTTTAATACCAAATTAAAATGTTTTTCTCCATGAGGGCAATAATTACAACAATGGATTTAGCCTGTGTATGACCTATTTCAAGGCTGTCTTTTAGAGTTTTTAAACAGGCTAAGACAACATTGCTGAGTTCCCCCTTTGTGTGGTTAGCTGGCATTCAGAAGCTGGCAGGAAAGAGATTAACGTTTCATGGATGAACAGCTTCAGTTGCAAAAGAACCTGCACAAAAGAGAATTATCCCAGTCCCAGCCATGGTGAATGAGGTATCCCTTCTCCAGTGTAGAAGGAGGATAAGCAGATGGAGTGTGTTAGTTAAAGGTTAGTTCCTCTTTGAAAGAGATAACCTTTCAAAGAAGTCAGGATTTAACAGTGTTAAACAATTTTCCTGGTAAATGTAATTTAGAAGTCAAAGTGGAAGAACCTTCTTGAGTAGCACATAATTTAGGTCACAGAAAGTCGGTTTGACTGTTTTGCGCAGACTGTGAAAAGGTTGCTGATAAATTCCTGTTAGCAACATACAGTGTAACACAGAGCATTAAATGAAAGACTAAATGAAAGTTATATGAAAATAAAATTCTAAAAATGTGCTATCTCCTTAAGGAAGAGAGAATGTGCCTACCTCATACAAAATATAAAATTTCAGTACAACGTTCAAAAACCATACAAGATATTTTTTCAAGATGGCTGGTAATGTTTCAGGATTCTCAGCGGAGAGTGACTGAAGGAAGCTAAAGAACACATGAGTCAGAGAACTTACATATAGGGCATAATGAAACACATATAGATCAGAGTTCTGCATTTACGGAGATAACTTTTACCTCTAGGGCTCAAAAAGTGGCCTCTGGTAGGCAATAACATCCACAGATCCAGACAGTGAATTCTCTTTGTTGGTGACTCTTTCAGTTCCCTTATGATGCCCTTCACTATGTGTGAATAAAGCTACACATGGTACCACGTCCCATAGCTCAACAAGGGTGACTATAAGATTGACAAGGACAGAAGAATAACCAATGGGAACAATAAGCATAATATCAGTACCATTTTATTAATAAACATAAGAGAAACAACATAGCCCAATGACTTACATGGAACTAGCAATGGCCCTGCCACATCCAGCACCTAAACTCTTCCATGTTCTATACTGTGTCTGAGTGATCTGTTCTCCATGGGCTCCTATCTTCTCAACTCTCTTTCCGTCTGACATGCTTATGGTTTCCTGCCAGTACTTGTTCCCTACTTCATCTTAGTTCTTATACTGTGCTGTGCAGGTTGGCTGTGTAAATCTGATTTAGGTTGTTCCTTTTAAAGAGGGAGGTGGAGAAGACAAGAAAGTGAAGAGCAGAGAGATTTTGATAATTAGGGAATCTGAGTTCTCAATACCCATAACACATACTTAGTCCCGATACTGGGTGCCTGTGCCCAGTTATTGGCAGAGGGGGGCTGCAGGGTGACCCCTGTGATGAGAGGCAGGGGCTGCCCCTGTGCTGGACACAGCTGGTTCCTGCCGGCTCCAACGGACCCACCGCAGGGCAGAGCTGAGCCCCTCAGCCAAGATGGTGACGCCTATATGGAAACATATTTAAGAAAGGGCAAAACCACTGCACATCAGAGAGAGGAGCAAGGGGGGGAAAGTGCAATAGACAACCCTGGGGACACCAAGGTCAGAGAAGGAGGGGGAAGAGGTTCTTCAGGTGCTGAAGCAGAGATTCTCCCACAGCCTGTGGAGAGGGCCATGCCAGAGCAGAGACCCATCTTTGCAGCCAGTGGAGGACCCACTCAGGAGCAGGTTTATCCTGAAGAACCACAACTCATGGAAAGGACCAAAACTGGAGCAGGGGCAAAGCATGAGGAGGAAGGAGCAGAAGAGAGGAGCTGTTATGAACTGACCCCAAACCTCATTCCCCATCCCCCTGTACTGGGGATGAGGTGGAGAAGTAAGGAACGAAGGAGTGAAGTTGAACCTGGGCAGAAGGGGAGGAGAAAGGTGTTTAGTTTTCTGCCTTTGTTTCTAACCATCCAACTCTATTTTAATTGCCAATAAAGTAAGTTAATTTTCTTCAAGTCAAAAGTGTTTTGCCCATGACAGTAACTGGTAAGTGTTCTCCTTGCCTTTATCTTGACCCACAAACTTTTTCATCTTATTTTCTCCCCCTGTCCTGTTGAGGCAGGGGAATGAAAGAGCAGCTGGGTGGGGGTCTGGCAGTCAGACAAGGTCAAGCCACCACAGTCCCTTAACTCCTAAACCTCTATCATGAAAAAATGACAAGTTACTAATATCAGTAAGAAAATATACTATTTAGGTGACAAAACTTCCTAGATTATACAAGTCAAAATAGAGGCTCCCCAAATTTGGCTATTTGGTCTTTCAGGAATCAAAACACCATGAATACCAGCCAGACTGAATTTCACTGTGCTACCTTGGTTACATTTCCCCACCAGTTCTGCTAAAAACTCAAAGTTAAAAAAAAATCCAGGTATTCTTGATTATGGGAATACAACACCTAGAGGATAAAAGTTCAATCTTTTACATGCTGTTTGTTGTTAAATTTAGTGTGTTTTTACTAGTTATAAAGTTATTTTTCTCTCCTCATCCTTTGTTTTAAAACTTATGTTGCAGAGAAGTCCAGACAAAAGACTTACTTCAGTACTGAAGTGCAAGACAACACTTTCTACATTCAGGGGTATTCCAGAGTCCAAAGTGGCTTTTGCTTGCCCTTATTAATAAAGGAATATCTCAGGTTCACCATAGGACTATTGCCTGCATTTTCCTACCCTTTGGCAGAAATTCCACAGGAGAAAGAAATGTTCCTGCTTCTTTCTCATTCAGAATTTGTGAATCAGACCATCTTCTCCTGAATGTCTTAATGTCCAGCTCCGTAACAACTCTCAAAGTTGTTTTCCAGGCAGATCAGCTCTTTTAAGGACTCATTTCAGACTTAGTTTTGCTGATAAAATTATGTGATGCTGATTAATATAAATCCTTGCTAAGAACTGAGAGCTCTATATAGTGCTGTACTTTACTCAAGAATCCACAGGAACTAAATCTGGGCATAATTTTCACAAATCTTCAGGAGTATAAAATACTATGTTAACAAACCCAACAGCAGGAACAGTCAATATATGCAATTATTTGCTGCCATCTTAAAATAATGTATTTTTAAGATGGCAATAGTCCTTATAAAATCCCTCTGTAATTTACTGTGCCCTGTTATAAACACATTGTCTAATGATTTTGTAAGAGCTTCTATCTGAAACCAAAATAGCACAGTTACTATTGATTGGTAAGAAGTAAACTGGACTGTCCCCCATTAAGTTGCACAGTTTCCGTGGACTGAAGAAATCTTGGGCTAAAAATCAGATTTTAAACTGTAAACAAGTTCCAAGTACTGCAAATTCAATCAGAAAACAGACAGCTACACTAATCAAGTAGAATACCTGAGTCATCAAAATACATTGTCCAAATCCAAAACATTTAAACTAAATTAAACAGGTTTGGGGGTTTTTTTTATTATAAAAATAAAATCTTTGGCTTCTTTATAGTTACCAGTTTTGCCCTGTCTTGTGTGGTGCCGACAGAAGAACATCTATAAAGTATGCTGGTTTCAAATCACATATACATAACTTCACAGAAAGCTGTGTTACACAGATATATGTGCATGGTTCACTAGTCTTTTGGACTAAGCATAGTTGCCTCTGCACAGTCAAAATATTAACTTTAATTTAAACTACGGTTACTGACTTTAATCAGTAACTTCCTAAATCAGCCAATAATGGAAATAAAAATAATATATTTTGTTGTTGTTGTTTTTTATTTTGTTTGTTTGCATAAGGTACTTCTTATTCCATGGAATACACACACAAAGAGAGAGGCACAGACACAGACACAGACATAGACATGGACACAGACACAGAGATTTTTGCTTTATATTAAATATTGTAATTAAAATATTCCTTAAGCTAAACTGAGATAACTCCTACCCAAGAAGCCCAAGGGTGAATATCCTAATTTTAATTTAATCTCTTAATTGGCACTGGCTGTCTGTCAAAAGAGATTTATGACTGCTAAGATTGTTCCTTAACAAATTCTATGGTACCGTGAAGGTTTCCTCTGGGAAAACAAAAAATGGGAGGACAGAATAAACAAGAGTTCATCAAAGAGGATTTAGCCTTTTTAACATTAAGAATTAGGATGAGTTCTTTTCCTGGTCAGGAGGATTTATTTACAGTTATCCAGGAGCCCTATGGATTATGTGTCCAGCCCAGGAAAACTTGCCAAGCCTGGGGACCGTTGTGGAGCACACCCTCCTCTGGCTGCAGTGAGCCCTCGAGGAGGAGCAGATCAGCTGAGCACATGGACCTGAGACTGGGAAGCACTCCGGGGTCCACAGTTCAGACATAGCCAGTGAGGCACAGCTAGCTTGCGCTCTGCGGCAGCTGATCCAGATCAGCTGTCGTGGTGAAAACAAGGGCATAACACGAAAAACGTACAAGTGATAAATATTTTGACTGAGCATGTATTCTACTAAACAAGAATGTTAGTGTAGGCTTTTCCTACTTGTTTCAAATATCCCTATGGTAGATATTTTATAATGTTTTGTGTTGTGTCATGTGATTTGACCTCATTATTTGAGTTTTGCTGTACTAACTACCTGGGCTATCCTTTAATGTTTATAGAGAGACCATAGAGAACATTTCCATCTCTAGATGCAGTAGATGTGATTTTGTAAGCTTTCAGAAAAAAATTCTGAGATTAAATTAACACATTTGCCATTTACTCTTCATAGATAAACCTGCCTTCCTCTCTTTACTAGTTTTTCTGTTCCTAAGAGAAAGATGCTGACATGGCAAATCAAAACAACAGGCAGTGTCTGGAAAGCTATTTCTTGTCAGAAGAAATGAGACATTGAGAATTTAGCTCACTGTTTTCTCAGTGACAACATTATTAAGGCCTTTGACACCGTCTCCCACAGCGTTCTCCTCGAGAAGCTGGTGCCTCATGGCTTAGACAGGTGTACTCTGCGCTGGGTCAAAAACTGGCTGGACGGCCGGGCCCAGAGAGTTGTGGTAAATGGAGTTCAATCCAGTTGGCGGCCGGTCACGAGCGGTGTTCCCCAGGGCTCAGTTTTGGGGCCAGTTCTGTTTAATATCTTTATCAATGATCTGGATGAGGGGATCGAGTGCACCCTCAGTAAGTTTGCAGACGACACCAAGTTGGGCGGCAGTGTTGATCTGCTCGAGGGTAGGAAGGCTCTGCAGAGGGACCTGGACAGGCTGGATCGATGGGCCCAGGCCAACTGTATGAGCTTCAACAAGGCCAAGTGCCGGGTCCTGCACTTTGGCCACAACAACCCCATGCAGCGCTACAGGCTTGGGGAAGAGTGGCTGGAAAGCTGCCTGGCGGAAAAGGACCTGGGGGTACTGGTCGACAGCCGGCTGAACATGAGCCGACAGTGTGCCCAGGCGGCCAAGAAGGCCAACGGCATCCTGGCCTGTATCAGAAATAGTGTGGCCAGCAGGAGCAGGGAAGTGATAGTGCCCCTGTACTCAGCACTGGTGCGGCCGCACCTCGAATACTGTGTTCAGTTTTGGGCCCCTCACTACAAGAAGGATGTTGAGATGTTGGAACGTGTCCAGAGAAGGGCAACGAGGCTGGTGAGGGGTCTGGAGAACAAGCCTTATGAGGAGCGGCTGAGGGAGCTGGGGTTGTTTAGCCTGGAGAAAAGGAGGCTGAGGGGAGACCTCATTGCTCTCTACAACTACCTGAAAGGAGGTTGTAGCGAGGTGGGTGTCGGTCTCTTCTCCCAAGTAACTGGCGAAAGGACGAGAGGAAATGGCCTCAAGTTGCGCCAGGGGAGGTTTAGATTGGATGTAAGGAAAAATTTCTTTACTGAAAGAGTAGTTAAACATTGGAACAGGCTGCCCAGGGAAGTGGTTGAGTCACCATCCCTGGAAGTATTTAAAAGACGGGTAGATGAGGCGCTTAGGGACATGGTTTAGTGGGTATGGTGTTGTAGACGTGTAGATGAAGCGCTTAGGGACATGGTTTAGTGGGCATGGTAGTGTTGGGTCAATGGTTGGACTCGATGATCTTAGAGGTCTTTTCCAACCTTAATGATTCTATGATTCTATGATTATACCTGAGATTCCTTAATACAGTCTTGATTAACTAACCTGTTATTTAACTGATGAGAGAGAAAATATCAATAGTAAAAGCCACTATCTAGGTTGCAAGCAAATACATGTCCAGAAATTGAAGTTCAATAAAGTCACTCTTGAATTAACATTCATCTTTTAAAAACAGCTACTTGCTGTATGTACTGAAGCCTGTTATCTTGCTCATAGGACAATGAGAGCTCTAACCCATTCTATTTTGCCAGACCAGAGCAGTTGTACCTAGGACTACAGAGAACTGTGAAAAGAGGGCTGTAGGATACTCCAGTTACTCCACAGTAAATCACAGTGTTTTCTGCAGTCCTACACTACCATTATTAAGAGAGCAATGACTGTAATGGGTCAAACCTGTAGCCTCATCTATTCTCAGAGCTCAACAAAGGCTATGTTGAGCCTATTCTATGTTTTGAATCAAGAAAGGTAGTGGAAGTTGTGTGTTCAGACCAGCAGGTGTTCAGACCAGCCAGATACATATTGCCTTTTATCAGAATTGTGGAGATTTCTTAGGAAGGCAAATAGTGGCTGTCAGTTTTTCAAGTCAGCCTAGGTACTCATTGTTTATGGAAGTTCAATTTGCATTTAAATGTTTAACCTCTTTCATTGATAATAACTCTCCTTAGAAGCAACTTTCATAGCAACGGGATGTTCCAGAGCTTGCTTCACATCAAAACCACACACACTGCAGGGTTTCTTTTGAGTCTGGAACATCACTGTTAAAATCAAAATGACCTTCACGACAAGATACTGATGAAAGAAAAGCCCATGACTGGAAAAATACTCTGCTGTGCAAAAATTAACAATCAAAGAAATGCAGTGATATCTGTACTAAGCACAGTTTCAAGATAAATTAAAAAAAAGAAGGCACTTTTTGATTTGAAAAGTTAAATTTTACTTTCTAGGTAAGATAATACATATGATCTGGCCAAATAAGTCTTGTGTCCATCATGGATCTACATTTTCCCACATTAAGGAAACAATTTTGGGGCTGGCAGTTATACAAGCACATTCTCAGCCATGAAGGAAATAGGTTCAGTTAGAAATCTGACTCCAGATTAGAACCTCCACTATAAGTGAACAAGAACTTTCTTTTGTTTGGTTTGCTTATTAAGATTGATGAAGCATTGTGGAACTGATATTGACAGAGTAACATTAATGCAGATCATATTCCTTTGCAAGCTTCCTTACAAAGTTCCAGGTGCTGCTCTTTGACACTCCGTGTATATGTATGCAAGTGCATATATGTCTCTGAAGGAATATGCTCAAAGCCAAGAGATAGGAATACCACCTATGTGGAAGCAAGCTTACAGAAACCAGAAAAAAAGATCTTGTTTGCTGATAGCTTCTCGGTAGTTGAAGAAAAATAATACTGGTAAATGCTCACCATGCCAATTCAGAGTTATTCTGTGACAATGGTCTAATAAGTGGATGTAAATAACTATGACCAGAAAAAAAAAAAAAAAGTAGAATGCTCTTGGATGTACATTGATTCTGATTGTGGTGTTTTACACATAGCACACCACCAGAGTACAGACATACCATCTGGAGTCACTAGACATGAAATTGTAAAATCATCCATGTGTTACATAACTTACTGTCAGGCCTCTAGAATAGATATCATCATAGTCCAAAGTGTTATATTTAGGTCACTTCATCTCCAATTTGCTTCAGAACACTTTTGATGAGAAAAATGGCAATTATAATTATTTCACATAGTGCTAAAAAGAATTATTCTGAAGGGAGGAAAGAAACAAAAACTTAAAAATACAACAATACTGGATTCCCCCCCCCTCCCCGCCCCCCCCCCTTACTGTAGAAGAACTGTCAGCTTAAGACAACTTGCAAGCTTGTGGCAAATTTTGTTCCATGCTTGATAACATATGTCACAACTGAATTATAAATTATTTGTGGTAGGATGACTAAGTGGTTACAGGGGGAATCAGGAAAGGCATCTTTTCCTTTTTTAACAATCGTATGAACAGAGGAGAGCCTTTATGTTCTCATACAACCGTGTTCCTCAAGCAAACAGAAATGAAAACTTTAGTGCAAGCTGAATGAAAAACTGAACTGACTTGTATTTATGAACATCATTATTTACACAGCTGCGAATTATATTACAGCACCAAAATGGTTATATAAACAAAGTTACAGCATAACCTGAGTTTACTGTAGTATGAATAGCAAGACTTACAGATGTTGATGCTTAACATTTTTTTTATAGTGAATCCTTTCAAAAATAGTACCAATAATAAATAGCTGTTCCATACTGCTACTTTTCAAAATTCTCTAACAATGGGCTGTGATCTGTTAAAACAAAATTTTAGGAATAAAAATTATTTCATTTATCTGTTAATGCCTTCTCTATTAAAGACACAGAAATGTAAGATTTAAGCCCCATAATTTTTCTCTTCATAATGATAATTTGAAAAAAAAGTACTATTGGCTAAATAGCACTTCACCTGTAGAACTAGTATTTCCAAATAAACACAAGAGCTATACATAGATTCACAGATAAACAGTCACTTTTCCTTTTTGAGAAAACAAAATGTTTTTTAAAAATACTTGTAAACTTTTCATACAGTGCAATAAGAGATTTCACTATTTACACAGAAACAAATCCATTATATTCTACCAGTTTGTTCAACCACATCATCTTAATAGGGTAGTCAAAAAACTAAGATCCTTCTCCCAGAATATAATTTTTGCTATTCTGCTTTGGATATTTTTTATTTCAGTTTTGAATTAAGGATGTTGACCCTAGTTAGGATTTATAAACCCACTACCTGAAATCTGCATTAGCTACAATAAGAGACATTTTGTTCACTGAGCACCAGAACAGGTTATGAAGGTTTCTTGGTGTTTCATGACTGCCGTCTGGTTATCTATACATTTTCAGGTTTGGGTTTTCAAAGTTTAAGAACTGACAGTCAGGTTCAAATGGAGCCTGATCACAAGAAACAAGATTTTGCTGGACATCAGAATGAAGCAAAGTAACGAACAGGCCTCCTCTTGCTACATTACCTTAATTTGTTGCCAGATCATTATCTTTGGTTTTTTTTGATGGACACAAAATCATCAGCCAAGAAATTCTTATCAGAGTATTCAAGAAATTACTGGGAGCCAATGTGTATGTGAAATTTTATGTTAGGTCACTTCATTAAGTATCTAAATAGGCATCCCAAATGTCTAATCTAATCCATACTATTTTAAAAAGTCTGGATGTTTTATTTCAATGGAAAGGCCCAGTGATTGATTAGACTCTCAGTAATAAGGAAATTGCCGGTGAGTATGGTGAACTTCTGACAGAATACCTTGAAGGGCTAGACAGTCAGTTAAACACTACCAAAAAGAGAAGGCTGTGGGTAAATGAAAGACTTAAGTTCTCTTAAGAACCAGCTACACAAACTGCAGAGACTCAGCTGAAATGCTAACAGACTTCCCAATGGAGAGAGCTAAGTTTAACGGGAAGAAATAAAAAGGAGGAATGTGTTGTGATTTATTAATTTTCCCTACCTGTCTAGGACTTACAATTTTGAAGACACAGCTGTGTGAAAATGTTCCTAAAGATAACTTTGCAATAGTGATGAGAATTTCAAAACTGAGGATAAAACCCAAAACCCACTGAAGTCAAGTAAAATTTTCCATTTCCTGTGGTGATGAATGTTAGAATACAAACATTTCCATTCTGGAATATACATATAGCTCACCTAGTACTATATCCTGTGCCAGATAACAGCTGCTACTAGGTGCCCTTGTTGAGGTTATGAAAACCCTGTACAAGGCTAATTTGCTAGAACCTCATTCCAAAGAAAGTTCCACTCCAAAGCCTAAGAAGCAAAGGCTGACTTGCTTCCTTGAGTGTGGGACTTTATTGCACCTAGAATCCCCTTTTTTAGATCACTTTAATTCTAAAGCATCATTACTTGCAGAATTAAATAGTATTAATTAAATAATGGCATTGCTAAAAAAGAGTATTAATTCTTTTTGAAATTGCTTCCTTTCAGTTAAATTAATGATTATCATAATTTTATATAATACGACAGACAGAAAGAGGTATCTTATTTCCCTGCTCTTTAGCACCCATTATTTTCTGACATTTTTCTGTCCTTTAGGGTTTGGGATTTTATTCTCAAGAGGAAAATAATCCCTTTTTGCACCTTTTTTTTTTTTTAATTAATGTTTCTCCATTACCCCCATGATTTTATCTGGTCTTAGTTTCACCATATCTGGAATATCTGTTTTCAGATGAAGTGCTATAGACCAGATTCCAGCTAATGGTGAGCAATTTACTTACATAATGACATTATTTAATATTTTCAGTATTGCTTTTCATTTCATCCCTAACAGATCTTGTCCTAACATAAAAAATCCTGAATATTGATCACAGGAATATGTGCATGAATTAAAAATGTCAATTAATGTGTTATTAGAGACAACCAAAGGAGTATTACTTGCCGTAATCAGGAGTGACAAGTCCATATACAATGGGTTATCTGCTTCAAAGATCAGAAATGCAAGCACCCACATGTGCATTGGTTTGGTATTTCTTATTAATAATAATACATCATATGCATGATAAGGAGAATCATGGTCTTCAGATCCATCACCACAGATTTAGTGCCACAAGTTTGGTGGAAAAAAAAAATGCCAAGATAATTATTATAATTATTATTACATAAGTAACCAGAATGGTTTGGAGTTGCAGATATGGAACAGCTTCCAACAGAAGTTCTAGTTCATAAAAAGATGTTTTTTCATTGGTACCATTAATCAAAGGATTGAGTGGAAAAAGGAGAGAACCCATTTTCTACTGGTGTTAATCTATAATTTCATAATGTACTCTATTTTCCTACTTGAACTTTTTAGCTCTGTATTTGTACTTTCATTTTTTCTTCTCTTCCATCTCTCATTACATATCTTATTTTATAATAGCCCACTATTAAGTTAGGCAGAAAGGGAGCAAATTCATGCTAGTTATTTCATCAGACTGTTACGAATTGTTATGCTTCAGGTTTCTATGGTAGTTCTTAACCTGCATTTTTCTCAGGCATATCATTCTGAAAATTACACTTTTTGAATGGATTTTCCCTGTTTTCTGTTCTCTTGAAGACAATTTTTAGTAGGATTTGCATGAAATCTATACTGTCATTTCTGACTGGATTCCAGTCAGTGGAGGAATTTAATTTGTGCAAACATAAACTATAGTAATTATAGTTGGCTCTTTCAATAGCCTTATTGATCAAGTGCAAAATGTTCTAAAAAAACTGAGGAATTATTTTCCAGCATCTAATTTATGTAATGGCTTGAAATATGGTGAGATTAGTAGTATTATAGATGAAACAAGTCCAGGAAAGTGCATTTTGTTGTTTACATGAATAACAACCATATTTGGCCAACTCATCAACATTTGAAAGTCATATTTGGTGAAAAAGTCAACATCTGAAAGAATGTCTGAAAAAGGCATTTACAAATACCATTTATAAATTATTTTCTAAGAATTACAGGTAAGCAGGTAAATGCTCTGAAGATACAACCTGTTGTTGGGTCTGCTCCATCTTCACATATTTCCATGATGTTGCAAGGACCCCCAAAAATTAGTGACTATTTCCTACAGGGATGATACTTAACCAGCTTTCCAGGAAATTGGCATGGACTCATCTACCACAGCCAACATGTCCCTAGACATTAGGCCTAAAAGCAGAAAGACTACAATGAAGAACATGTACCTTTAACAAAGCCAGAAGACAAATAGATCTAGCGCAGTCTTTCGTGCTACACAGTTAGAACAGACTTCCAAAGTGAGAAATTATCTTTCTCGCTTTTCACTCTTAATGATCATTGAACGTTGCATGGACCAAAAACAAAATAAATTGGGGAAAGAAAACAGACCACGAGCAGAATCATGGGGAATTAAGAGTCTCTTTGAGTTGGCACCCAGAAATGTAGGGACAAATGGAGAAAGAGTGAACAACACTTAGGGAACACTGCAGTCTGATGAAGAAGGAAACACTCAACAGAACACAGAAGACTGTGAATGACCTGAGGCGAAAGAGTCAGTGCTGCGATTTTACAGAGCTAAGTCCCAGATAAGAAACACGAACCCAGTTTGGATCTAAGACAAAATAGCCCAAGCATGGATGCTAGAAAACACAGAATTAAATTTTGGCAAACCATCCAGAATAAGCCATTCAAAGAAGTCATCGCTTCCAAGCTATCACTTACGAAGAACAGCAATCCTAGAGAATCCAAGTACTGCAAGAAAAAACATGCAAGGCAAAAATCATGCAGTGCTCAGAATCAGAGTTCACAAAATGACAGTACATGGATCTGCACATGAATCACCAGCCAAGACAATACAAAGTATTTGGAGAAAGATGAAAGAATTCCAGTGAAATGTATCATTTTGCAAACCACAGTAGAGCATGCACAGCATGGACAAATCAGATAACAAGAGAGCTATTAGTTCAGAGGAACTCTTAAAAAAACCTGCAGGCAGTGTTGAAGCAGAATGAGGAGTCTAGTAATTTTGGCACAGGTGAATACAGTTATGTTTTTAACAGTGAATTAGTACTGAAAAAAACCCCAAAACTGGGCAGTATGAAGGAAATAGGTGAAACTCAAGGCTCAAAGGCTTATCTTTCCAAAGGGAGTTTTGTGTCAAATGCTGGAGGAAAAGCATGTATTCAATTTATAACAGCACTGAGGAAAAAGTACCAATTACTGGATTCAAAACATGTCTTGTCCATGGTTTTTGCAAGAGGTTGTTCTCACTGGTAGAACTGATTCCTCAACTGTGAACAAGTTCAAAGAGTAATTGCTCTCAGAAAAAGGAAAGCTGTCAATAAAGTATAGAATAAAGCTAAAGGGGCCCAGTTTTCTGCCTCTATGAAAATTATTTTTATCTTAAGGAAGAAGATAAAAGAGAAATTGGATAGGTTCACTTCTCTGGGAATTATAGAGTAAGTAGAAAAAGAAGAAAAGGTTTTTATACTAGTTGGTCACTCTAGTGAAAGCAAAGAAAGCAAGCAATGAGGAAAAAAGAGTGAAGCTTTGGCTTCTAAATATGCTAAAATATTGCTAAATAAAGGTGTGAAAAGGTAAAAGTGTTTCCACTACCTACAAGTGCAAAATTCTGGAAGAGATGTTCCATGCCAAGTATTTTTCTAAGCTACATGAATCAACAGGGTTCTGGACAATGACACTAAAAAACAAAGCTTGCATTTTCAGACTTTCAACATCTGTTTTGGGCAACAGTTTCTTCAGATAATAACCAAGGTAATTCACAGGAAAATATAATCCTTTTTTAATTGTGTAGAAGGCAGTAAAGTTCACTGAATTTCCATTTTAATTGTGAAGAAAAAACAGTAGATGTTTATAAGCAGACACAATAAATATTTCTAGAAAAAAAAAATGGAGCTCTTGGACTAAAGTTAAAAAAAAAAAAAAAGAATTCCATAATACGGACCTACCACAGGTGTTATTTAATATAGCAAGGTGTTAAAACAAGTTAGTATAACAAAGGTGTACAGGAGGATCCAACACAACACAGACCTTACTAGCACAGGCAAGGAAGAGCTAAAAGAGCTCCTTGAGAGGATAAACTTCTTGTCCAGACCAGGCATCTGAGAATGATAGAACACAGAGATACCCAATGAACATGCTGTGCAACATTCAATCACAAAACTGAACTGGTAACTTAGAGATTTGCCTTTTTAGAGGGGACCACAATAAGACAGTAAGAGCTAGTAAGGAGAAAATTAGATTTCTACAGTGCTGGTGAAGACTGTCAGAACACTGTATGGGTGTAAAAAACTAGTGACCAGATGCCTACAGGTTATAGAGCTTTTGAAACAAAACAACAACAACAATGTGAATTCATTACATGCAAACAGAAAAGAAAGCTCTGGCCTTCCCTGAAGTTTTGTACATAGTTTTGAAGTTTTACTTGTGGGAGACAAACATTAAACCAAAACTACCTCTTTTTGCCATTGCCAGTAAGGGCAAACTTGACATGACAACCTTATAATGGAACACTAGCCAGCAATTTCAGCAGTTTTCACCGCTGTAGAAATCGAAAAATCTCATGGTAAATTCCCACTATTGTGATTCCGATGAGTTGCCTTTTAAGAAAAAGGGTTTGAGACATGGACTCTGGTCAAGATTTTGCATCAGTAAATTACAGGCTAGCATTAGGAAACCACTGAAGTCACGTGGCAACAACTTTTTCAGAGAGCTGTAAGCAAAAACCTAATACCAGACCAGATATCCAAGATAAATGAAGATACATAATGAGGTGCAAAAGCAAATCAGAAATGTCGCTATGAGATAAGATCTCAGGAGCTACTAGCGTTTCTTAAAAATTATCTGTCTGCGTGACAGGAAAGTTTCACCACAAACAGCAGTGATGTTACAAGAGATTGTTTTACCAATAATGGAGTCACTGTGGAAAAAGAAAAGAGGTCACACTCCCTGCCTGACTCCCTTTCCCACACTGTGGCATGGTTCTGCGTGAGAAGTGTGTTTTCCAGCCCATAATGTATGGAGGGACTCCCTTCATACCAAACAACACTCACAGGTTGATGCAACGGGTAGAGGGCTCTGTACCAGCATTGACACCAGCGACGCTGCTGCACAGTGACATTTCTTCACGCTGTTATCACCTTCATGGACATAAACTGTAGAGAGACATGTAGCACTTTTTCTGGTTTTCAGCAGGGCAGGAACTGTACTATACAGTGATAACTTGACCGCCAGGACAAACACAATAACTAGGCAAAGTATCATACAGCAGTAAAGGTAAAGACAGAGAGAGAAAGGGTGATGTGGGTGAGACAGAGGTTAAGACAGCAGCAAAAAAGGAATTCAGGTCAAAAGCTGTGGGAAGGTAAATACAAATAGAAAAGAAGGGAGGAAAAACAGACAGGAAGCCCTGGGGGAAAAAAAGGCAGGAGCAAAAGTGATTAACAACAGTCAGAATCAAAGGTAACAGAGGCAGAAACAGTCAGATGGGAGAGGAAAGAGAAGCAGAGGGAAAAAGAAAGGAAAATTGGCAGAAGGAGCAGAAGGGCCTGGACCCTGTGGAAGGAGGTCTTCCTCTCCAGATGCTAGAACGGAACTGATGGCTTATGCATGTCTGCACACTTCTGTAGCACAAAAGACGTCTCTCTCCTGATATTGGTAGATTCACACCCCAATGCCAGAAGCTTCCTATTAAAAAAGTAATTTTTAATTACAAACTATGCCATGAAGCATTCACACAAGGGGACTTTTTTAAGGTTATGGGGATTCTTTTTCAGGAATTACCCAGCTCTTGAGTGGTTGACCTTGAAATCTTTTTTCATACATTTTTGTATGTAATCCATTTTGGATGTTATGTATACACAACAGAGAAACAGAGAAAGGTGTAATTATTTGACTCCGTCAAAATGCAGCTACACCTGTGGTGAACTTGACTTTAACCTTCATATCACATTTGCCAGATGCATTCTATAGTTATTCATCATTTTCACACATCAAGTGCACCTTAGTTCCTTTGTTTTAACACTCTAAAATGTAGTGCAGAGCATCTGGCCAGATTGTTCATTCTGTTTATCCAGAGGTCAGCAGAAATGCGAACATTTGAAATCTTGTTAATATGCTTAAAAGGTAAGACAATCTCAGCCCTACTTCAGTGTGCAGTCTGCTTTTGTAATAAAACAATTTTCGTCTTGCACTGAGAGGAGGTTGTGTGGTCTTTTTAATTGTGACTAGGAAGTCAGAATGGATAAAGTTTCCTCTCATTTAAAAGTTCATCTGAGTCATGCTCAGCATTCATGCTTGTCTTTCTGAAGACAAAGGATGGTGCTTTGTACCTTTTCTCTACCCACACTAGGAAGACTTGGTCAACCTCTGTAAATAATACATTGGCACTAATTTTTGTGCTCATGGCCAGAGGCAAGATTGCATGGTGTCTGCTAATGAAAATAATTGTGAGGAGACAGAGGACAAAATAAAGAGACAGTGAGAAATAATATCAAACTTTAAAAAAAACTTTAAATTACAAATCACCATCTTCTGTTCTCTCTTCATTTGTACAGAAAAAGCCAGCTGACTCTAAATTAGAACTCAGTGAATTATTCATAACAAATAATTTATGAATCAAATTTTACTTTTTTTATTTGTGAACTAAGATCAAATTTCTCAAGTATGTTTGATATTCAAAACTATTCATGTATTTCTTCATTTAACTTTTTTTTCTTCTACAAAGCAATCATAAGCAATATGGTACAAATACCAAGATAGAAAAGATGGGCTTGATAAATTGGGCTTGATGTTGGGGCTGGACCAATGACTTGATTGGGTCTAGAATTCCACCCCTTTAAGTTTTACAAGCTATTTTGCAAGTCCACAAGAGGGTCATGTCTGTCACAAAACACAAATTCAGTGTGGAATCTGAATTTTTATTACCTTATTCAAACATATCATTGAGATTGATACTGTGTCAACAAGACAAACATCTCTACTTAAAAACTTCTGATCAACTCTGCTCACAATGGAAGAATACTGAAAAGCACAGTCATGCCTAAATCAAGGGGGGGAGTTGTTTATTTACTGGCAGTGTATACTTGTGGAAAACCTGGGGGTTTTCTGGCTCATCTTATGTTTTGGAGTTAAACTGCATGTATAACTTAGTATTTATTATGCCTGTTTGGACTGTCTTTTCTTCATATTCTTTCCTCTTTTCAGATTTTCATTCTAACCAAATTGCTTTTACATGTTAATGAGCTCCTAACTAAATCACATTGAATTTCATTGGCCTGGGGCAAGGCTGACAAAAGTTGAGATCCTGTGGAGTGTTTTCCTTTCCTTTCCTTTCCTTTCCTCTCCTTTCCTTTCCTTTCCTCTCCTTTCCTTTCCTTTCCTCTCCTTTCCTTTCCTTTCCTCTCCTTTCCTTTCCTTTCCTCTCCTTTCCTTTCCTTTCCTCTCCTTTCCTTTCCTTTCCTCTCCTTTCCTTTCCTTTCCTCTCCTTTCCTTTCCTTTCCTCTCCTTTCCTTTCCTTTCCTCTCCTTTCCTTTCCTTTCCTCTCCTTTCCTTTCCTTTCCTCTCCTTTCCTTTCCTTTCCTCTCCTTTCCTTTCCTTTCCTCTCCTTTCCTTTCCTTTCCTCTCCTTTCCTTTCCTTTCCTCTCCTTTCCTTTCCTTTCCTCTCCTTTCCTTTCCTTTCCTCTCCTTTCCTTTCCTTTCCTCTCCTTTCCTTTCCTTTCCTCTCCTTTCCTTTCCTTTCCTCTCCTTTCCTTTCCTTTCCTCTCCTTTCCTTTCCTTTCCTCTCCTTTCCTTTCCTTTCCTCTCCTTTCCTTTCCTTTCCTCTCCTTTCCTTTCCTTTCCTCTCCTTTCCTTTCCTTTCCTCTCCTTTCCTTTCCTTTCCTCTCCTTTCCTTTCCTTTCCTCTCCTTTCCTTTCCTTTCCTCTCCTTTCCTTTCCTTTCCTCTCCTTTCCTTTCCTTTCCTCTCCTTTCCTTTCCTTTCCTCTCCTTTCCTTTCCTTTCCTCTCCTTTCCTTTCCTTTCCTCTCCTTTCCTTTCCTTTCCTCTCCTTTCCTTTCCTTTCCTCTCCTTTCCTTTCCTTTCCTCTCCTTTCCTTTCCTTTCCTCTCCTTTCCTTTCCTTTCCTCTCCTTTCCTTTCCTTTCCTCTCCTTTCCTTTCCTTTCCTCTCCTTTCCTTTCCTTTCCTTTCTTGTTTTCTCCCCAAAGGTGGGAGAGACAATGCCTTGTGGTTCCACTCCCTGTTCTCTTCCTGCTTTTTCTAGTGTCCCTCTTCATCTTCCATGCTTGACATCGCAGCACAGAGCATGGAGAAGAACTGCTGAATAGTAAAGGACCAGCAGGCTAAGACGATCTTTCTTCTCTCCTAATGTCTCCTCCCCATGCTGCCCCCATTATTTCTGAAGTGCTCTAGATGCTTGCAGCTGGAACTGCCACCCATTTTCTGTTCCCATGTTAAGTGTGAAGAACCGGGAATAAGGAGGAGTGGCAGGCCATTAACAAGGACAAGGAGGCAGTGCTGTGAACACAAAAATTTTGTTTGCCCGAGGGCCAAAGGGAGCTCCCAGCCCTACTGGCATCTGATGTGAGTAGCCATAAAGGTGGCCTGGTTAGAAGGGGAAAATTAGTGAACAGAAGAAAAAGTCTACTGAAAAATACTGACAGAGAAATTGCCTCCCAGCCTGGGAGCTGTGAGCCTGGGAACTAGGCTTTGGAACCAGAAACATCCTTGAAAAGTGCATCTGGCCTCTTCGAAGTACAGTTGTCATACCTAGAAAGCAGACACATCCTGAGCTACCATGAATAAGCGCAAAACCAAGAAACAGTAACAGCAACTTATCATGTGGAAAAGTGGAAACAGTCTGGAAAAATAAAATGGGTGTGAAAGAACAGAAAACATCATCATTGGCTGTTACAGATGAAAAATAGAAATTAACAGCACCTATTGGCAGTTCAAAGCCGTGGTGTCCTAATTTTTATCCAAAATGAAGCCTCTCTCTCTGAGAACTTCCCATGCTGCACATATTTTTCCTTTCCTAAGCAGGTTGAATCCCACACAAACTTTCTATGAGATCTTGGACTCTCCCCAGGGATGCCTGACTGGCACTAGACTCCTTGACATGACCATTTTTCAGGTGAGACTCTGTCTATTATCTTATTGGTCCCCCTTTGGACCCACTTTTTGTAAGTTTGTCTTTCTACCTCTGGGATGGTTGGGTCCCTCTCTGGGATCAGTTTATCCTCCCCTTCAGTATCGTTTGGCCCCTTCTGAAATCTCTATAATTCACTTAATACTGGTATTATATATATCCATATAAGTAATTTATCATAACTATATCTGGTCTCATATTGTTGATAAGTTTATTCACTAATGATAAGTTTGTAGTAACCTGTAATAGTATGTACCAACTTAGCTGTTGCTGTAATATTGATTGTTTCTATATGACTGGTTGCTGCTATTATTTACTGCTGCCATACTACTGATTGGTGCTGTATTATTGATTGCTGATAGTATTTTATAATAGCTTTATATATATATATACACACTTTATTAATCATAGGTATACTTGCTAGTGGTGATTTTTGTGGTAGTTTACTTGCTAGTGGTAGTTTTTGTGGGTTTTGTGCGGTAATGTGTAATAAAGTAGAGAAATGTACAGAGTAAAGCCTCTGTGTCCTCGTGTATTATGGAATCCTACAAACGTATGGTCACGATCTCTACACACCCACAGGCCAGATAACCCTTTAGGTCATGACACTATCATTCCACCATCTATCCAAGTCATTGTCAGTAACTTGGAGATCCAACAACTCGAGAGTCTTCCTCTTTTCTGATCTCCTTTCTCCTTCCCCGTCAACACCTCTCTCTCCTTCCTTTAGTTAATTTGCCAGCAATTCATCCTCTCTCTTCTCCCTGGCTTACCAATCAATTTTCTGGCACATGAACAATTTTCTTCCTCAATCCGTCTTCTGTATCTCTGGCCTTGAAACAAAATCTCTCCACAGGACCCCTAATCATTACTTTAGTCTATCGCCTATTCAGCCTCCAGTGCATCCTATAATTTAACCAGCTCCACAGTCAAACATCTTTATTAATTAAATGCTCAAACTATAATTCCTACTATTTTTATTATCATTACTACCAATAATAAAGACAAAAACATTTGGCAAAAATCTTCAGTCTTACATAAACTCACTTCATTAGAGCTAGAAAAAATTCTCTGCAGTACAACACAGTATTTTAAATTCATTTGGCACCTATCACAGGAATGGATTACATGCCCCAGGACTAAATGAATGCAGGAGGCATTCAATATATTCTCACATGCTTTGGCATTTGGGCATTACATCAACTGGCCTCAGGTGTACGCAGACAGAGACTTGCGCATCCTGCAGCCACAGGAGTCATTTGCTGAGCTGTAGGCCAATAAACCAAGAATTATCTGATGCCATGGACAGTGACAAGAAGTCACTTTCTGTTATCAATTTTTGGCTAAGGAATTATCATCTGTTTAGCAGCTCTGCTTATCCTTTTATAATCCTCTGTCAAGGACTAAAAAGAAGCCTGAATAACAGCAATAGAAGATAGTCCTTTTAAGGATATCTTCCTCAAAAGAAATGTGTGTCATGGAATTAATAATTTGAGCGTTTGTGTGTGGTTTGGCAAAAATAGCTTTGTACAAATGACAGAAAACTTACAGAGGTTACCATTAAAAGCTACAATATTTTTTTTCCTGCAACTAAGTTCTCACTAGAGCAATGTGTGCCTTATTTGTTCAGTTCTATATATTGAATTTATGATGAACTGAGGTGGCAGATCTCAAGCAATCAAACCAATAGGAGACTGGCTGATGAAATATCACTGGGTCTTCTCTTTGCTTGCACCTTTAAAAGACATAAAATGGAGTTCATGGTATAATTTTTTGTATGACCACTTGCTGCAAACCCCGCTCAGGGATTAATCAGAAAGAGAGTGGTTTACCCAGTTGTGAATAGGATGAAATGTGATCTAATATGCAACCTCTCTACTACACTAGCTTTTTTAAGTGTTTGAGAATTTCTGACATGAAGGGAATTTGGCAAGTACTATATTATATTAGCTGGCTACAAAGGAGAATGAAGTAATGTTAAGATCAAGTGAAGTAACCGTATATACCCAGTTTCTATTTTTGTACTTTATTACTATATTCTTAGAACTATAAATGGAACCATATAGGGTAAGGTTGAGAAAGATTAAAAATATAAATAAACAGAGCTGAAAACATATACTTGACTAAATAAGATTTAAGTAAGTATTTTATTGCTTCTCTTACTCACACTTAACAACCTTTTCAGGTTGGGAAAGTAACCTGACTACTTAATCATGTTTCCCCTGAAGACCTTCATGTCACAGTCCTTTTGCCAACACTCTTGAGTTTATTCCAGCTATATACTTCAGAGCTGGCTGACTCTACCCATCTTCAGCTTTATCTTATTCTGAAACAACAGCACTCAATCAGACTTTTAGAGTCTGATAAATGACTGGCAAGCACAACTAATTTGCTGGATATTCAGGATACTGCAAATGGTCTTCAAATGTAATGAGATCTGGGAACTGTCAATCCAGAGGAAAATTGCTCCTGCATTAAAGAAGATGTCAAAGGTAAGAAACATCTTAGCTGGAAGAAATTTATACATCTTATGATAAATCCAGATACAGACAACAGTATTCCAGTTTACTTCTCAGTTTCAATTATTCACACCAGCCACTGAAGGAATTGCTAGCTTACTGAACAGATTCCACATTGTATTATTGTTTTATCAATAAGTATACATTCTTGTGTAAAACACAGGATAATTTTTTAGGTAAAGAGAGGTAAAGGAGTAAAGGAGTCTAACTGGAGTCCGGTGGAGGTAAAGGAGTTTAGCTAGAGGCCAACGACTAGTGGTGTACCCCAGGGCTCAATATTGGGTCAAGTCATGTTTAACATCTTCATTAATGAACTGGATGATGGGGCAGGGTGTACCCTCAGCATGTCAACTGATGACACCAAACTGGGAGGAGTGGCTGATAGGCCAGAGGGTCATGCTGCCATTCAGGCTGGAGAAATGGGCTGACAGGAACCTCATGAATTTCAACAAGGGGAAGTGTAAAGTCCTGCACCTGGGGAGGAATAACCCCAGCCACCCATGCTGGGGGCCACACAGCTGGAAAGCAGTTTGGCAGCAAAGGACCTGGGGGTCATAGAATCATTAAGGTTGGAAAAGATCTCTAAGATCATCGAGTCCAACCGTCAACCCAACACCACCAAGCCCACTAAACCATGTCCCTAAGCGCTTCATCTACACGTCTTTTAAATACTTCCAGGGATGGTGACTCAACCACTTCCCTGGGCAGCCTCGTCCAATGTTTAACCACTCTTTCAGTAAAGACATTTTTCCTCACATCCAATCTAAACCTCCCCTGGCGCAACTTGAGGCCATTTCCTCTCGTCCTTTCGCCAGTTACTTGGGAGAAGAGACCGACACCCACCTCGCTACAACCTCCTTTCAGGTAGTTGTAGAGAGCAATGAGGTCTCCCCTCAGCCTCCTTTTCTCCAGGCTAAACAACCCCAGCTCCCCCAGCC
>NW_008825162.1:3321035-3348756 GCF_000699105.1 Pygoscelis adeliae
GGAGATGAGTTGCCAGCAGGTCGAGGGAGGTGATCATTCCCTTTTACTCAACACTGGTGACGCCACACCTGGAGTACTGTGTCCAGTTCTGGGGTCCCCAGTATGAGAGACATGGGCATACTAGAGAGAGTCCAACAAAGGGCTGCCAAGGTGATGAAGGGACTGGAGCACCTCTTCTATGAGGAAAGGCTGAGAAAGCTGGGACTGTTTAGCCTGGAGAAGAGAGGGTTCAGGGGGATCTCATCAATGTATATAAATACCTGAAAGGGAAGGTGCAAAGGAGACAGAGCCAGGCTCTTTTCTGCAGTGCCCAGTGACAGAATGAGAGGCAATGGACACACACTGAAACACAGGAGGCTCTGTCTGAACATCAGGAAACACTGAACATCATAAATCACTGTGATACTGATTCTGCTCATCCAGCCTATACTTCAGCAGCTTGCCTATGAGGATCTTATGGGAGACAGTGTTGAAAGCCTTCCTGAAGTCGATAGGCAATATCTGCTCTGCTGTCCCCTTGTCATTGCATCGTACCAGGTTATCAGGTTGGTCAAGCGTGATTGCCATACAAAGGTTTTACAGAAGTTTAAACAGTCATAACAGATGACTAACTGCCATAGTAATCTAAAAATGTAGCCTCTCTTTTTGTCTTCAAGAATATTTGGAGAAAAAAATAATGTATCTTTCCTGAAGCTATTTTTCCAGTAAACCAAGCCCTTAGTGACTTTTGCACTAATCTGCTGTTTAAACATAGCCAGACAATCAAGAGTTCCAGAGGAAAAGGTAATTTTTTTTTAATTATGTTTAGAACAATTGACAGACAAAATTATAGACACTGGACTACAGTTTCCTGGTTTGTATTTCATGTAGACACTAACGCTTCTTAAACAAGCATGCTTATACAAGTATTTATAAAATAATGATGAATTGTATGTTGTCCATCATTTTGAATGCTGTTTAGCTATAGAAGCCCCAAGACAGAAGTAAAGGTCAATTATAGAACATTATTTGGAAGCCATACAAGTTCTAAATTCAGTTTTGGTAGTCAAATTTTTAATTCCCACCAATATTAAAGCACGAAAATTTGCTTTTTTTTTCCCCAGAAGCTGGAAATTTATGCTAGTCAAAATAAAATTGTTAAATCTCTAGTTGTGCTATATGTGTACATTCAAAACTCAATTCTCCAAGCCTACTAAATTTTTCTCTTCAGCAAAAAAATTTTCAAAACCCAAAATCAATTTGGAAGACATTATTAATTCTCAGCATATCATAACACCAGAATAAGACATGTGAGGCTGCTTACATTTTTTTCTCCAACTCTTTCTTACAGGCACTCTCCAGTATTTCTAGCTTCTTTCATGTAGTAGAAATCCTGATGAAAAAATCTCTGAAATCAGAGAATGTGAAAGGTCAAATGCAAAGTATATCATTGTCATTTTACATTTTTTACTCTTTCAGTAAGTATCTCTATGTATTTCCTATTTTCTTCATCAGAAAGAAACCTGCAGGTGTGATTTCACCCTGATTACTGGTCATAATTCCAGTATTACATGCAAATATAGCAGGACCTAATTCTATTATGAAACTAGAATCAAACACATCATCTTCCCAGGTGTAATAGTCTAACTGTAATACAAGAAGCACCTCTCGGATTTCACTACCTAGAATCCTTAACAGGAAGTAGCATGATTAGTTGCAGCTCACCTCAAGGTCTCCATCTTCCCTTACAAAAAATTATTCCCTCATGTGTGATATACCGCACTTGCTGCAATCCTCCTCTGCATCCCAATTTGCTCTTTTTCAGTGCATCAAACTTGCTGCTGTCAAAAGCATATTATTTTCTTGCCACCCTTGCTGAGTTAGTTCCTCTTTTACAGCCAATTCCTAGTTTCCATTAGCAGGAAAGTTCTAACTTTTTTTCCTCACTTTTAAGGCTTGTCACAACACTGTGTCTTCCCACCTACAGTTCAGTTCTTGTGTCCTCCTACACACCTAATGAGATGACAATACTTATTACAATTTTCCTGGTTTATTGTGCCCCTTCCTTTTTCTCCCTTCCCACCTTGTAAGAACATAAAACTGAATCAGAAAAGGGTCTAACTAGCCCAATATCTGATTTCTAGCACTGACAATAAATGTCTGTCTCAGGAAGAGTGAAAACAGTGCATATGTATATAATTCCCCTCTCAAGTAGTCTACCCATTTTGAGCTATTCTCACTCTGGGACTTCCCAATACAGAGAGAGTTTCTGTATTTTGTATCTCATACATATTTCTCTTCCAAATATTTGTCCAGTCTCCCTGGAGAGTCATGTAAACATCTAGTATACACAACTATTTTTTTTCTGTGGCATACAGGTGCCATCTCCTTCACAAGGAACTGTCTCCTCTGTTTTTTACACCTGGTTCCTATTGCCTATACTGCGTGCATGCATTCATACAGGAAGAAAAAGTAAACAAGTAATTTTTGGCCACTCTTTTCGTATTATTCATAATTTTATAGACATTTATGGTTTCTCCCTTAAGTCATCTTTTTCCCAGGCTGAAGTATCAGCTCCTCTTGAAAAAGCTATTCAATACTTTTGATCATCCTTTGTGTTCTTCTCAGAAGTTTTTCCACCTCTGCTGTAGCTATTGTAAGGTGAAAGAACTGGAACTGTGTACAGGTATTCACTGTTCACAACCCTTTCTTTACATCAACAACGAGTAAGACAAACAATTTGGTGCAGGCCCAGAATCTTGGAGACATAGCTTCTTGGAAGTGACAAAATACACTATTAATGTGCCCCATGACACCTTGCTTTTTTCAGTTTCTTCTAAGTTCCTACATCTCAGTTCTAGTCTCAGACAAAGTAAAAGCAAACTGCACTAACCTTAAAGGGCTGCCAGTGCTTGTTCTATATACTCTTCCCTGCTACCTGTGTTCTTAGAAACTAGAGACTCTTCCATCTCCATTTTCGTTAATTCCTCAGATTGTCCTGAAATCATACTTCTTCCTGCATGTTCTTCTGGGTTAGGAATGTGCCTTCAACATTTCTTCCAACATTGTGCACTGTGGCAGGATTCAATGACCACCAATAATATAGATGTGTAGAGTATTCACTGTATACTGCACACAGCACACCTTTGGGGATATTAACTGTACATTCAGTTGTTACAACCATTTCACTGATTGTGTTCCACACTGAGCATTGCAACTCTGAGTAAACCTGCAGAAGAGTTCATTAATAGTTCAGATCAACAGTCAATGTAACACATGAAAATGTTTTACACATTGAGAATATTGACCTTTATTGCTCTGATGATTAAAGCTTAATTTACACTTTTTAAAGTAGTTAAAAGACTTATATTTTAAAACCTTTTTTAGAGTGGCCCCATTTGAGTTGATTGTCCTGCTCTGATATGTTAGCTTTCATAAGAATAAAATTTTTCTGCTGGGTTGTAAGGGAATCTGTGATAAAATTGACCAAGAAAGTATAGAGCTTCCAGGTCCACAAATAAGACCTGAAATTGTTTCCTTGCTTTTTCTGAAATTAAAGGGAATTCCCATGAAATGAACAAACTTGTCACTTGGTCAAAAAAATGAACAAGAATGAGAAAGTATGAAGGTAAAAAATGTGAAAGAGAAAAAGAGATGAAGAGACAAGGGGCTTCTTAGTTTTAAAAAAAAAATTATATAAAAAAAGATATGGAAAAACACTAATATAGAAATCAGTTATGTTAGCATTTGTATACATGATTTTGGGTTAAAGCTCAGGAATATTCTTTCATGTAAAGCATGTTCAGAGATGTAGATTTTTCTTTTTCTGAACTGAAAATATGTAAAATCAGAATTCACCTGATTATATCCCACAAAACCTACTGAAATATTTCTGCAAAAAGTATCTTTCTCTTTCTGATCAGGCAGGCTAAAATTAAAAAGTTGACAAAAAGAAAAAAGTTGAAAATGTTTCTTCAGGGAAGTGTGAAGAGTTTTGCCTTCTGTATAACAATTTAGTGTAGTAGTACTACTACTACTATCTTCCATTAGCTAGATGTTTATGAAGTAATATAAATAGCATTTAAGCCCAAGTAACCATATTTTCTCTTGTGTTCTTGTATATTTAGGAAAATTTGGAGAGGGATATCAAAGCAGTATTTAATGGTTTAGTTCTCAAGGACAGTACTAGATGCAATCTTAGAGAATGTATACTATTAACACAGTATATTCATATGTTTCACTGATAAAGACAAAGACTGCAGTCGATTCATATGCATTGGTAACAGTAGAGGCTACCATACCGCCATGAGCAGTGATAAATTTTTACTGTTTCAGTAGCTAGAGTCAAAAATTACCTAGAACCTTTGATAATCCTGGTAATATGTCTGATGCCGTTGAAGTAACAATAGTAAGATTCAGATGAATCTTCTCCAGTTCCATCATAATCTTCAAAATTCCGCACAAAATTTGCCCATTTTTCCAAATTAAAGACATATTTTAAAATACTCTGATTTATTATATTTGGCTGTGCTTAAAGTGACGTGGGAAAGATTTCTGTGGATGGAGAAATTAGCACATTTTACAGGTCAATGCACTTTGCTCTACTCCAGCAACAAGCTGCACCCCAATGGAAAAATTAAAAATGGAGGGAAAGAAAAAAAATTCATAATAAATTTATTCTATTGAACTAGTTAGTCTGAAGCTGACAACAGTTGCCTCTGTATGGAAATATAACATTTCTGCATCCTTGAATCCTCCACACACAAAGAGCTCTGTAAGGTCTATACACACACATTGTAAGGACACAAAAATCTCTGTTCTACAAATGCTCTCAACATAAAACTGCTTTTTCATAATATTTGTGTTTTCATTTTACTGCTGTTTTCTTCTCTTCCTTTCCCAAACTGGTTCCCATGTGCCCATCTAATTTGTAGGATGAGATAGATGTAAGATACTAACTCTTTCAAACTCAAAAAACAGGTGTTTGAAAGTAAAGAAATTACTCGTGGGTGTTGAAATAGCAGTGCATGGTGGGAAAAGGGAAGCAAATAATAGCAGCTGTGTCCCACAAGCAGAACAGCTGTTAAATGTTTGTGCCTTAACACCTGTTGGAGGCTGGCAAACTCATGTCTACTGTGCTCTCTTTATTATGTACTAGTCAGAAGGAAAAACAACTGATGGTGGAATAGAAGGAAAAAGAACATGGTTCCCCAGCGAAGGAAATCTCCTACATTAAACTTACACTTTCTTTACATTCTTAGTTTTCCATTAAACCCTACTTTGTTTCAGTTTAAATAACTACTAGTTGGTTCATTACAACACTATATCAACTAGCACACATATTCTTTGATTTTCACTGTAAATTAGATAAAGCAACAGGTCTTTTATCCTCTTTATGCTCCATAAAGAGACTTGTGATACAAGAGGCAATGGTTGCCAATGAGTTTCAATTTTTGTGAATACTTGGATTTAATATGTATTTATGATGTTGAGTCTCTCAACTCATAATATATCTGTGCAGGTCCCCTGCTGATAATTAACAGCTTTGACTGAATTTTATGGTGAAATTTGGAATGTCACTAATTTTCCCAGAGAATGAAGTTAGATGGGGGGTGGGGGGGGTGGTAGCAGTTGTGCAGGTGGGTTTTTTAAAGGAAAGCATAAGAATTAAATCATGAAACAAAGGGAGCTGATTACTATAAATGCAACATTTTTCAGATTTTAAGAATGACCTCAGCTCCATCCCTCATATTTTTTGAAGTGTTGATAAATGATGTAGACAGGTGCTTTTTGGTAACACCTCCACTAGAATCTGATAGCTGTTTAGCAAGAATATAGCTTTATTCTTGGTGTAGTTCCTCCAGAAATGAAAAGTACTATTAATGAATTAAAGAATGTAAGGAAGACCTCCTACAGTTTTCTGTAAAAAGAATAGTAATGATAGTGGTAAGGAAGGAAAAAAAATAATTAAGGAACTTTTCCAGGTCAATCCAAACATTCCCCATGAAGCACATCCTTCAACGATTTCTCCTAAGCACCATTTGTACCTCAAGATACAGCTTTTACTCCTACCATTTCTAGGTATTGTAGGCATTGAACCAGCAAATACAGTATTTAGTCATAATGTATTTCAGTAACTCCCTAATAAACTATAACTAAGATATTTATTAGAGTGTCACAATTGTCACAGGATAGTAGATCATATGATAAAATAATGAAATACTTAACAGCAAGAAAGGGCCTGGATTTTATTGTTATGCCTGTGCTTACATGTCTTAGACACAGTTCTGTTTTTAGTAAAGATTGTTGGTGAATAATAGAGATTAACCTTTTTCTTGTTTATGAAGTGGGTCATAAACAAGCTGTTAATGTTTTTCATAACACAAAATTAATATATGCTGTAAGGACTATGCACAAATGTTAATGACACTGAACAAGATTATTATTATTATGTCATTAATCATAAAATTGTTGCTCCTATAACAGTAACTATCCCTCTGTTGCTTCATACTCAGGACAAAGCAGTCAAATGTCCCTTTCTAACAATTAGCACATTCTATGATGAAGTAAAATTTAAGATTTTAAATACCTTTTTTTGTATTGCCTTCATGATCATATTCTTCACTATGAGGGGTTTCTACCCACAAATCAAAGATAGCTATTGCTGAATTAAGGTATAGTCAAATAACCCAAATCATCCCACTTTGCCTTGTCCATGCATGTAGATAGAAATGGAACTACAGCTAAGATTTCCCATTTTAACAGGTGAAGATTACCTTCTTGCCTGTTGCAGTTGGTTCTACGTGCATTTCAAATGTTCCCTCAGGGTATTAATGTACATAGCTAGTTTACACTGATCAGCTAAAACAGATGCCCTAATCAAACACACAAGGACACTGGAACTGAAATAAGAAAGCAAGTGGCCCCTTGGGAATACAGCCTCAGGATAACTCTCCATTATTGTTATCAGTCTTACAATCTGAAAGTCACATTCAGAATATTATTTATTACACCTTCCTATGGATTTTAACAGAGTATGTAAAAGGTGAACTGAAAGGCTTGTAACTGACCAAATCCTTGGTTCAAAGTCTTTTTGCCTTTTAGCAGACGAAAATAATTTCTGAAACAGAAACTTCCAAAATTTGGAAGTTTGAAGAAAAATTAGATATCACTAACAAGAGCTCTCTATAACCTCTCTTTGCATTTCAAAGGAGTTCCATTGTTATTTTGGGGCAATCTTCTCTCCTTCCCTTTCTCTCTGTGTCTCACACACACACAGAATTGTGCAGAGAGGAAAGGAGAGAGCCAGAGAGAATGGTATCTTTTGGATGGCATAATTATCTGATAGATGTCAATCATTATAACCTTTGTTTAAAATTCATTTTCCTGCTAAAGTAGATGGACTAATACAATATCCCACAGAGAAACCAAGTTCCATTCTGCTGCGCTTTCTATAATAGCATTGAAATTAAACTGCAGCCAGATCATAAAGACTCAGATGCTTACAGTGGGAATTGAAATACCTGCAAATCAGTGATCCTTCTGGCTAACTATAGAGGTCTTGTAAACACCACAAGCAGCTGCATTTTTTTACTTATCTTCCCAAATGCCTACAGTACCACCTCTTCACATACTCAGAAGTGCCTCTGTCTGGGCAAGATAGTTCCCTCTTGTTGAGGCTCTTCTACTGGGCAGATTTGTCTGCTTCACACTTCAAGGAAGCAGAATTGGCACCCATCTTCAAGGGTGGATTACTTAGAATGGATGCAGATAGCGGCAGTCATTAACATATACTCAGTATTTCTTATTTGCAATGTCTAGACAGCTCCCTGCTCTGAATGCTAAATTGTTTTAGAACAGCATGTTAAAACTCCTAACCATGCATTGGCTAAGAAAGGCATTTAACTCGGGTATTTCACACTGGGTTGTGGATTCCACTATGAACAGGAAGCATTTAAACAGTTAAGCACAGAAGTCATCTATGCCATAGTGTCTAAGACATTTTTTGAACTTTGATCTTACTGCCATGTCTTCTGCTAACTAAACCGATTTCACCAGTTAAGGAGACTTGGATTATGGGAATGTTTTCTGACAAGCACTTTCAGCAGCTCTTTATTTTACACTTGCATTTACTACTTTCAGGCCAAAACTGTATTTCAGTAGGACTGCTGTACTACATATACTTCCACTATGAAATGTAGTTCCTACTGTTTACACACTCTTAAAATTAACCCTTAGTGTTTATTACCAGGTTTGGCTGCTTTACCTATCTCAGGGATACCTTGTTTTCCTCTCAAGACAAATTGAAAATATAACATATTTTCAATTTAAAAGCCATTAGATTTGTGTTTTATGTTAAAACCTGAGGTGAGAATGAAAAAAGAAAAGCCTAGATTGGTCTGTAAGGGCAGGCTGACCTGTGGAGGCAAAAGCAGTTCATAATACCTCTTTGTTGTCGCCTTTGTAATGTCTTTCACTTCAACTTATTATAGAACGAGTCATAGGTTCTTTCGGTTTCTCTAATGATTCATTTTTAACAAAAGACATTTGTAGCTTTGAATAACAACTTTTACTTGAACATTTAAAAAAAAAAAGTCACCCAAGTCTTAAAAAAAAAACATACTTTGTAGTATGCTTAGGTAGTATGTTAAAACAGTACACAGCACAACTTATATTCCTAGAAATTTTAATTTTAATTTTAATTAAATAAGAAATCTCTGATTCCCATTCCCCTCCTTGAAATTTACTGAGAGTGAGCAATTTTAGGTTCTATCATGTACTGTCTCAAACAATAGGTGGTTCAATATTTATACATATCTCAAGTTTCCCAGTTTTTTTCCAGTGGAGACAATTTACTGAAGAAAGGTAAAGTGCAATCTAAATTAGAAGTCTTGAAGTAGTCTGCTTAATTACATACAGATGGATTAAATGTAACCTTAATCTAGCAGATGATGTGGTTCTCAGGTACAGTATGGTCCAACTGTTTATATATTTATGGTTATTTTATTCCCATAAATTCATAATAATTCATAATGTGGAAATCTAAAGGATGAAATGAAAGTCTTAGACATATTTAGGAATACTTAGCTTTGAAGAATTAATTTTAAGATCAGACTTTTTTGTCATTTTGACATAGTTTCAAAACTATCTATTTTAAACCCTTGTCAGAAGACATTGGTGCAAGACTTCTTTCTGTATATTATGCTTTCCTTACTTACAGATGAAACTGACCCAAAAAAATAATTTGTCTTTACTTTTCCTTTGATCTGAAGTTGCTTAAATGGTAGTTTAACTTGCTCTTTGGGGCATTTAAATTCAGATTAAATACTCTTGTAGAATATGTGTGACAAAAACAGAGGGAGCTGAATTAATCAGGAATGAAGTTTGGTTTTAAATTGCCTTTCTCATTTACAAATAATTTTGATTTCTGCATATGTTTCATAATTAGTAAATATTTAGTTCATGTAATTAAATGGATAGAAAAATTGTAAATAAATTATTTCTACTACATGCAGATAGTTGTGATGCTGTAGTCTCAGCTTCTGACAAGTAAAGCCGAAACTTTTTAAGAAGAAAAACTACCAAATAAATAGTTGATGCCAAATATGAAATCTAAAAAGAATAAAAATTTTTACTGAAAGCTATAAATCTTTAGGAATAAGTAACTACTTTTGCAAATATCCAGTAACTGTCCAAGGGCTTTTGAAAAAGAAATAACATACACTGACTAGCTAGAGTGAATTAAACTCATTGTTTTTCTTCTGAATTTTGTTTTCATTTCAGAAAAAAAAATGTGTGACTTATTAAAAGTAAATAGACATAGACATTCTATACTAAATAGAAGATTCATTCATGACATTGAGTTAACTATTCTCTGGACACAAATATATTTTGTAATGTATTTTATTTTAAAATACAATTCAGATGAAGCAATAAAAAATGCAAGGGAACAAATACACAGAAGTACTCTGAAGAAATAAATGAACAGAGTTAAGCAACAAGTCCATACTACCAAAACATTTTTTACTCAAACTGTTTAAACAAGCACTGCATGATATATCATGACACTAGTTTAATCACTGGGTAAATAAAAGTTCGCTTACAGTAAGTATGATCCCACTATGCTCAGCAAGACTACATCCGGTTTTAATTCATATTAGGCCTACTTTTTAAATATTATACTCTTTCTTAACTCTTGAGTCTGTCTTGGCACTAAACAGCCTTCCTTAGAAATATGTTAGTCATTTTACACAAAGGAAAGACATCAGAGGTCTCTCATGGACAGGAAATCTTTCTGAATATTCTGCAGAGCACTCTCTAGTGTTTATTGGTTACCTTGTATTCAAATGTCTCTTACTTAGTTGTTTCTTCCTTGTCATTCTTATGGATTTATATTTGGAAGTATGTTAACTGATATTGAGTAAGACAAATATTGATATGGCTGGTAACAAACTGGATGTATATAACCCTAAGTACAGCAACATAAGAATGATTCACCAAAATGATGGGGGGATCATCACTAAAAAAGAAAAAATAAATTGGTTAAAAAAATCGCAAAGAAAAGTTTACATTGATCAATAATCCTTGGAAAGGGAGGCAAAAGCTCTCAAAAGTCATATTAACTTCCATCACAGCTCTAGTAGAAATGGAAGACAACCATGGAAATAGTTTCACCATGTCCTGAAGAGCAAATGGAAAGACAAGTACTTTTGATCTTAAACTGAACACAGTACTTATACACAAAAAGATGAAAGTTTGGTCTAGGAATCTTAAAGCCACTGTCAGGAAACTAAATAATAAGTCTGGGAAGTAACAGCTGCAAATCTATCCAGAGTAAATAATCAAGACATCTATGAAATATGAAAGATGTAATTAAGTGCAGGAGAATGAAACAGAAAAGAGTTATCTATGCATTGCCTGGAAAGGGAATTTAAATGTAATGAGTGGAGTAACCATATTATTCCCTGTTGCCTTCCATCCTGCCAACCCAGGAAATTCCTTTACAGTGTTATCTGAACCAAAATCCCAGTGCCAACAAGAACAGATCCTGAGGAGATAGTTTCAGTCTCCCTATTCATGAGCTACCTTCATATAACATATCATCACTAAACAAAACAAGTTACCACTCCTGGATTTCATCAGTTTTCAGAAAGCCCTTGATAGCAGCAGATACTGGCAATCCTAATTCCTTTATTAAAAAAACCTATAATTTCTAGAATCTTCAAGAAGATACCAAATGTACTGTAAATTCATCAGTTCTGTTTAGTGGGCAGTACTGCAGTTAAACAAAGATGTGTCTTCACATCATTGTCCTTATCATCACTTTTCATTTTCCTATGAGACTTCTGGCATAGAAATACAATTGTAAGGATAAAAGGCTGGTTGGAATGCCTGAAGATACCAACTTTGCTGATGGTACCTGCACCTTGCAGTTAATGATAAATAAAATGCAATAAAAGACCTACAGCTTAGTCAGAATTGCTCATGAATGACCAATAAGTCAAAAGTAAAAGTTTAGCTACATAAAATGACATCAGATAACCCCATCTCTAAAAGGTAAAGCACTGCAGAACTATTGCATTTACTTGCCTAGGCAACAGAAATCTGGTAGCTACATTTGTAAGTGCTTAAGGCAAGCTCCATTTTTTGAAGCTCACAGTAACAGACAAGTATCAATATTAAGCAACGTTCTCAACATGCATCTTTCTGGATAAATCTGAATCATAGAAAGTCAACAAATCCATCCAACAGTTAAATTGTTTTCAGTACGGATGCTGGCAACATATGTTCAAAGTAAAGTGGCCAGATAGAATAAGTGTTATTTGAAGAATTACTTACAATTGCACAAATGGCAGACAGACTTGGATATTTAACAAAATAAGTTCTGTTTGTGAAAACAAAAGTAAGTTGACTTACAGGGACCTTTTTAGCCACTTAAACTTTCTGAACCAACTTCATAGATTAACAATTTGAGGAAATTAAAGGGATTGGCCCAAGATAACCTTGGTTAGTAAAGACAGAAATTTGCCTCCTACTCTAAGTAATGTATCTTATGAAAATTGCCATGATAGTACCATATAGTGCTCTCACTCTTCTGAACCACTGAAGTAGAACAGGAAAAACATTTGCATTTCATTCTTATGTGTACTAAATAGTTACACCTATTGGAGGACAGTTCTTTTTCTATGTAGAAAATTTAAAATATCTACAATACATGTAGTTGTGTTCTCAGCTCTGTAACTGACGCATCAATTGCTTCTTCTGTTTCTTAGTACTGAGCAGAGCATACTATTTACTTGCGACCAGACAACCAATACCTTTAACTGTAGTTCTAGGGCAGGGATGACAAGCCATTCTGGTGTACAAAATGTATGTATGTACATGCACCACCACTTGTTTAGAGCTTTTATTCCAAGTAGAGCTGTGCTATATCTCTCCCATCCTTATCCTCTGTGAAATGAATAAAATTATAATGTAACTCTCCATGATCCAGGCAATGAATTGCAACTTCAGTTCAACCAAACACAGCAAGAACGAATTTAAGGTAAGCTGTTTGACCTAACACTGAAAGCCATAGTAGAAATCCCAAGACTAGAACAAAGACAGATAAATATGAATTGGAGTTAGAGCACAATCATTATTTAAACAGTGTAAATAACTGTTGGTAAATCGTAGATTTTCTATCTTCTGATGTTAAACTGTAATTTTTTCCATCTTTGTTGTTACATGAAGATTTTATTTTTGTTCTCATATAGGCTAGGTTGTAAGCAATCTAGTTGGAAAAGTATGATATTCAAGGCCTATGTTATACAGTAATCAAGGTAAATTTCCATAAGTCTTGTCTGAAATTTAGCTTTAAATTATATCTACAAATTTATATTTTCCTATATAGCTGCTATGTTGGCCCTGTAGCCAAATTATATTTGTGCTTTCATATTTTGATTGTTTCTTCCCCAGGATATATGTTATTTTTAATCAGCCAAGTCACCCTGTGCTGCTTGGCTTATGCCTTTCAACGCGATGCTTAGATTTCCTGTTGATCATACTCTCCTTTGTGCTGTGGAATGGCTGATGTTCCTGTGGTTTATGAAACATAATGTCATGGTTTAACCCAGAAGGCAGCTAAACACCACACAGCCATTCACTCACTCCCCCCCTCGGTGGCATGAGGGAGAGAATTGGAAAAAACGTAAAACTCGTGGGTTGAGATAAAGACAATTTAATAGGACAGAAAAGGAAGGGCAAATACTAATAATGATAAAAGAATATACAAAACAAGTGATGCACAATGCAATCTCACCACCTGCTGACCGATGCCCGACCAGTTCCCAAGCAGTGGCCATGCCCCCTCCTGCCAAGTCCCTCCAGATTTTTTTGTTCAGCATGACATCGTATGTTATGGAATATCCCTCTGGCCAGTTTGGTTGAGTCCCCTCCCAGCTTCTTGTGCACGTCCAGCCTCTTCACTGGCAGGGCAGTATCAGAAGCTGAAAAGTCCTTGACTTAGTGTAAGCACTGCTCAGCAACAACTAAAACATCAGTGTGTTATCAACATTATTCTCATACTAAATCAAAAACACAGCACTGTACCAGCTGCTAGGAAGAAAATTAACTCTATTCCAGCCAAAACCAGGACACATGGTCAGGGAAAATAAAAAAGTTTTACCATGTTGGTAAAACTAATCCACCCTGCATATGAAGACAACTACTTACAGACAGACAGAAGTTTGGGTTCAATATATGTGTCAAGAAACCAGCTATGATTCTCTCCTCCCACAACATGTGTACAAGCTGAAGATCTAGCCTGATTTTTTTTTGCTTTTTTCTCCAGGTACCAATAAAAATTTAGTTTGCTTACAGGGAAAGGTATCGAATTCTATTTCAAAAAAGCTAGGTCATACATAAAATTTTGAAAGACTTACTCTTATTCCTTTCTTACTGTAACCAACAGGTACAGTATTTCAAAAACAGCTCTAGTTTCATGGCTTTAGCAAATAAAATATATTATCTGCAGTTATGAAATAGAAATTTTGTTCAAAAAATTTGAAACATTTCAGTATCAATAACAGTGGTCACACTTTTAAAAAATGGTTGATTCAGAAAAAATACAATCCAAGAAATTATCTTGCAAATTTCCTTCTTTCCCCTGTCTTTTCTTCACTTAACACACAAAAATATCAAGTTAAATTGCACCAATCTTCCAAATATGTCCATTAATCAGTTACATCAGAATAAAACAAATTTTTGCTTTGCATGTATGTTGGATTTGCACCACATGTGCATTTGACTTCCATAAGAGATAGCTTTGCACTTGTCATTCAGCTGACACAACAGCAATATCCTTAAAATTGGATTCAAAGGATTGCTTCAAAGCTCTCTGTTCTTTTTTAGTACTTTCAATAGGACATTAGCCAGCATAAAATGTCTCTGTAAGGTCGATGCAGCTGATCTGATGATTATACTTGCTGTGCACTGCTCAATCTATTTCTCTCTGTCATTTGAAGTTCTATATTCTGTCCATTTAGCCTTTCATTTTCCTATCTTTAACATTTAAACACAAATACCTGGAAAAATCTTAGGTTCCAAACAATAATCACACACACACACACGTACACTGGAATCAGTTAGCAGCTTTTTCAAAGTTTAATTCTATTTTAGCTGTTTATGGGATACATATTAATCTATGTTCTTTCTAAGTTAGCATCAAATAATCTAAGAACTTTTAGAGTAAGATCGTAACATTGGTTTTTAAGATTCCCCCCCTTTCCCCACATTAGTTTATTTCAGCCTCTGATTTCATCAGTACAAACACTGATATTCTGTTGAACATGTGAATACCATTAGCTAATGTTCCTCAGTCTTCCAGCTTCTCCCTTTTGATTTTACACTCAGCATAACAGAAGTGAAGCTGACTAAGAGGAAGTCACCACTTTCCACACCCTTGACTGAGGAGTCCAGATGTCCTGTCTATTAAGCTATGTGATAAAAGCTGCTCTGCACACCAACAGACACAATGGGGGAGTCCAAATAATACCCTGCCGGGCTACTCCCAGGCCCATCACAGGAGCCATCAGACCATCAAAGGTCCATCTCCACAAGCCTGGAGGAGAACAAGATGGCAGGTGGGAAACCAAAGCAAGGACTCCCAAGGAACCACCACCTTGTCCAGTTCCCTCCCAGGGCTGTCCCAGCAGACCCTCAGCCCTGTGGTTTAAGCATGAAACCCATCACCATGAGTGACTGGGAGCAACTCTCTGGATCATCTTTCAGACTAACAAGGGTTGCTGCCTAGGGGTGAGACAAATTATGGGATGCAGTGGAAAAGCTGTTGCGGATCACTCAGGACTTATTATTGGATTTTTAGGGGAGGAATGAAAGGTGGGACAAGGGAAGGGTTTAGCTGATTTGGGGAGGAACAAGAGTGGGAAAATAGAGGGATAAAGGGATAAAAAGGTCTAGTCATGTGTAAACAGTGTGCTGGTCAGTGCGCCTATCTGCCCTGTGCCTGGTCAGTGCAGTCTGTCCTGTCTTTTTGCTAAATTGTTTTCTAACTCTTTCCTGGGTGAGAGGCTCTGTTGTGTGCATGCACAGGGTCTGAGTGCAGCCACTGGGGTCAGACCAGGGGTTGGAGAGACCATGTGTCCATGGTACAGCAACTGGAGCGAGTGCAGCTGTGCAACTGTGTCAGTGAAGATCAAGCTGGACCAGCTGGTGAGCAGGAGAAGTGGTCTGGGAGCAAGGGGTTGAGTGGGTCTCTAAAAGGCCAGCTCTGTGTGTGAGAGTTTCTATGAATCTCTAGGGGTGAGAGCACAGCAGGGTCGGCTATTGGGACCTGGAAAGTCCTGGCCAGCTCTGTGTCTGTGTGGTCTATACCAGCAACAGGAGTGTGGCTGCAGCCTTGGGGGCTTGTATGTCCAGGTGTCAGCAACTGGGGAGACTGGGATCCTAGGGAAGATACTAGGCAGACCGAGTGTCAGAGCCCAGTTGATGGAGGGATCCACAATGTACGTATCTATATATATAGAATCGTAGAATCATAGAATGGTTTGGGTTGAAAGGGACTTTAAAGGTCATCTAGTTCCAACCCCCCTGCCATGGGCAGGGATACCTTCCCCTAGATCAGACTGCTCAAAACCTCATCCAACCTGACCTTGAATGTTTCCAGGGATGGGGCATCCACAACTTCTCTGGGCAACCTGTTCCAGTGTCTCACCACCCTGAAAGTAAAGAATTTCTTCCTGACATCTAATGTAAATCTACCCTCTTTCAGTTTAAAACTGCTACCCTTCATCTTATCACTACACTTCCTGATAAAGAGTGCCTCCCCATCTTTCCTGTAGACCTCCTTTAAGTAGTGGAAGGCTGCTATAAAATCTCACCTGGCACCTTCTCTTCTCCAGGCTAAACAACTCCAACTCTCTCAGCCTGTCCTCAGAGGAGGTGCTCCAGCCCCCCTGATCATTTTTGTGGCCCTCCTCTGGACCCGCTCCAACAGGTCCATGTCTTTCTTATGCTGGGCGCCCCCACAGCTGAACACAGTACTCCAGGTGGAGTCTCACCAGAGCAGAGCAGAGGGGCAGAATCACCTCCCTCGACCTGCTAGCCACACTTCTTTTGATGTAGCCCAGGATACAGGTGGCTTTCTGGGCTGTGAGCACACATTGCCCAATCATATTCCGTTTTGCATCCACCAATATCCCCAAGTCCCTCTCCGCAGGGCTGCTTTCAATCCCTTCATCCCCCAGCCTGTATCCATGTTTGGGATTGCCCCAAACCAGGTGCAAGACCTTGTTGAACTTCATGAGGTTCACACAAGCCCACCTCTCTAGCCTGCCATATATATTCTCACTAGTGGACATCCATCCTGCCCAGCCAGAGAGGGGAGCAGGATGAGGCCATTGGTGCTGTCTATGTCTATCTGTTCTGTCTGTCTGTGATCTGTGTGTCCAGCCATGTATGTATGTATGTACGCATGTAGTGTATATGTGTGTTTTGTGTGCGTATGTCTACTGGCAATGCATCTTCAGCCTCACAACCAGTTGACCTGGGGACATGGAGCAGCAGCAGCAGCCTCACCTGTTTCAGGCTGTTGGATCCAGCATGATATATTTTCCTTTAACACTGTTCTACTCCATAACTTTTCTCAAAGGCTGTAGAACTTCATTTTCTTGTAAGAAGTACCATGTGGCGTTACTATATAGGAAGGTATTAGCAAAAGCAAGATGCATTAAGACAGGTATCAACTGGAAGCTGAACAAAAGACTTGGGTTGCTTAACATATACCCATGCATACTTCTGTAAAACAGATGAAGTAACTCAGGTTAGAGGAGAGGGTAAACAAAGATCTCATGAGTTATTCTGATTTTGCTCAGGAAGATCAAGGTTCTGCTACTGTGTCAGGACATTCAGTGACGGGCTCTCTGCCTTCCTAAAACACACTGGGGTGGTCTTAGGTACACCAGGCTTCTCACTGGTTCCTGTTTTCCAAACCAGATTAAGATGCTTTTCTCAATTTCTGTGGCCTAGTTTAACAACTGCATTTCTCCAAGGAAGCTGAAAGTTTCCAATGAAACTAGTTTCTCGATTGTCCAATGATGCCCCCTTCTTTGAGTTAAGCTTATTTTTGGTGTTATGAAACACAAGCTAACAGTGCTAGAACAATGAACAGATTTTATTTCTGTAGTATTGGCAATGGAACTGATAGAATGACAGTGAAAAAATTGATAAATTAAGCATACTTATCCAAATATACAAAGATTCTTATCACTTGCATGCTATTCCTAGTGTAAAATCCAGCTCTGCAAAAAAAGGAGCAGTGAAGAATTTGTCGTTTTATAACAGATCTTGTATATAACAGTAGGATAATGATTCAGGCAAATTGCTATTCAGTTTTTGGAGATTAAGTAAAACCATTTCATCTTTTTTATTTTTTTGTGGTCCACAATTAGCAAAGTAGCATTCAGACAAAAGACATATCATGGACAGATATTAGTATGTGTCACCTCATAAATCTTCAATTTGTTCAGCAGAATAGAATCACGCATAGTGATGTGAAGTGGAATATTTGCTGTTTAGCTTCCATTTGTCCCATTTTTCTTGTACATATACCTTGCTTAGCCAGAAATCCAAAAGTTCTTGATCTCATTGATTTTATCCTTTCCTCTACTCTCCAGTACCCTCACACTGTGTTCTCTGAAATAACTGTATATATGAATTATATATAGTTTTATATATAGTTTTTAATATATATAGTTTACATATAGTTATATATATTCCATATATATGAAATAACTATATATATTAATTTAACAGTGAAACAGTAAATTGAGTTTCCCTATTTTTTACTGAGTACTAACATTCCTTTGTTTTCCTTTTCACAGGGAAGGTTAAAGGCTCAACCTGATTCCTCATACAGAAGGGTGTTTATAGCTGTTGGTTTGGTTGAAGTCTAATGGGTCGTGAAGGACTTGGTATCTGAATGACTGAATATTGGAGAAAACTGCTCACAGTGGGTCTGAAAAGGAATCTGACTAGGGGAAAAGCTGATATGCTTTTCCACCTGCAAAAACAGATCTTACAGGAACAAGCAGTCATGCAACTCTTGTATCCTTTTTAACCAAACTCTTTCTCCTAAAATTTCCTATTACTGTTGCAATTTCACTGATCATAGTGGTACAAGGATGTCTTGTATAGTCAGAAAGTCAACAGCCTCTCATGTTTTCATCTACAGCTTTGCAGGATCTGTGTCTTTTTTAATCTGAAACATGCACACATGCTCAGGAACATGTAAAGCAGTATAAAAACAAACTTATCTCTGAAGGACTTAATATATGCCTGCTGTAGAAATGTTACAGACAATGAGAGTGTATGAGATATTGAGTCATCAGACTATACGTTTGCTTAATAATTATTTACTTCAAATAAAAATGCTGTGGTCATATGAGAATAACATCTCAACGTACTGAATATCATGCTAAAATATGCATTCATGTATGTTACTTAGGTCATGTGATAACTGTGACCATGCAAATTCCTTGCATTCTTTAATTTTTAGTTTGTTAACTCTCATAATATCCTTCCAAGGATCCAATGGCAATGCCATTATCCTCAGTTTAGAAATTACATACTGAGGCCCAGACAAGCTAAACAACTGATCCAAGGTCTCCAACGTACCCTGTCTCAAATAAGATATTGAGACCACTACTAAAGCTCAGGCTAGTGTCCTATTTTAAAGGTCCTTTTTTGGAGCACAGATGTCCTTTTTACTGCAGTTTCCCTGATCTGTATGCCAGGTAAGGAACAAGGGCAGAACACAGACATAGAGGTCACCCTCCAGTAATCAGGAACTGCAGCTGGAGAACAGTCTATTTAACATTCCTTCATCCCCAAGAAATCAGCTGAGGCATGGAGAAATCTGGACATTAAATTAATGATAAGAAAGAACATCCTCTTCCTTGTAAGAATAAAAATGTGGAAAGATCAACCTTCATGCTTCAGGCATAGCTTTCCTTGGTAGATATATTTCTGCTAAAGCATTTGGCATTAGTTGCTGTGAGATATAGGAAACTACACTAATTGAAGAACTCACCTGATCTGCAATAGCAATTCCTAAGTCTCTACATTTCTAGCAATGTAACCTCTGATTTTCAAAGGTGCTGACTATCTGTTCCCCACTGATCTGATATCTAGCCTAGGAGACATGTTTTGGCTTATGTTTGGTTTAGCTTCCTGATTTCCAGGCCTTTGCATTGAAATGAAAGTCTTGTCTCTTCCAGGCTGCAGCTTAAAATACAACTTTTATTCACTGGGGTGTATTATAATAACATGTCAAACAAAAGTAATGTCTCTTTTGACCCTTGGAATCAAATAGAAGTACTTAAGAGCAAATTTAATCCCTTAATGACCAAATGTTACAGTAAGTTCCTAAGCTTATAAGTAAAATGCAATTGCAGTGGTGCTCAGAAAATAAAGTTTTGTATTCCCAAGTAGTTTACCTGTTGTAAAAAAACAGCATAGTAATTATAAACCTTGCAAGGACCATTCACATCCAAAAGCATCACAGACATAGTCACTGAAGAGAGTGAGTAGGAAGGATTTTACCACGTAAACCAGACAAGTCTAGTTCCAAATTTAATGCTTACCATCAACGTCTTACCTAAGTTAATACTTCAGTATTGGTCTATATATTAAATTACAGCAACCAGGAGACAACAGAGCAGGATCTCCATTAATTACTGATGAATGACTTGATGTGTGTTTGTGTGCATGCATACATGTATATATGTTTTACTGTGTTCACTGCAACCTACCCCATAATTACAAGATACAAGTGCTCTTTGTAATGAAGCTTTTGTGTGTTTGTTTCTAATACTCTCATAGGAACACACTTTTAAGCATCTATCCCTAAGAATAACCTGGCAGACTTAAGCTTTCCCATCTTTCACAGTTAATTTGCCCAAGCGTCATAGAAAAATTTCTACATTCTTCTTCTAGGGAATTAATTACTATTTTGCACAAGGCATAAACAAACTTATGATTACAGTATTTCTAGTAAAAGTGCTCTTTAAAATGTCCCAGGGCTTCAAAAATTAGTTTCAAAAAATTTTTATCTGATTTCCCTATGGAGCTCTTATGCTGAATTCAGGCTGAAGAAGAACCCTTTCTATAGGCATGGACTATAATGGGTCAGAAAGTGAAGGGGAACAAATACAGGGTAAGAACAAATACAGATACAACATAGCAGGCACCCAGAGGGAGAGACACAGAGGCTAGCTTTTAAATGCTGTGCAGAAAATGATGTTTCTGCAGTTTCAGCTACTTAATTGTAGGAATAAAAAGCAAGCTCAGTGAGCAAAAAACAATCAGATCAAACACAGCCTAGATGCAAAGTTTGGAATTGTACTCTATCCAGCTCCAAGGATGCTTGGAGATTTGTCTGTGGCTTGTGAGTGAGACAATTTTTAATTCTGATCTAAAGCCTGTAAGTTTGGGGAAATACATATTTTTCCTTGCAGCTAGCTGTTCTACAGAACAGTCAGTCACAGTTGTAAGATTCAGTATTTGCTAGTGTGCTTATTAGGTCATATTTATCCTTAAACCTATAAATATATTTTACAGACTGTTTATCAACTGTCTTTAATTACCTAAATGCAGCCGTAATGGCACATCACTTGGGGGTTTCTCACATAACAGGCTGCATACAAACTCATAAAAAGCTGCATTCTCTTCATCTAAAAAAAGTATTCAGTACTTTCTTTTTTTTACTTTTCACTTTCTTGTTTTGATTTGTTTTCCAAGAAAGCTTTTGACAGCTTAGAAAGCCTTACGTTTGGAAAGGGATTTGGGAAGTGGATTTTTCCCCCAGAAGGTGAGGCCAAGAAGTGCATCAGTCATTCTTGTTGCTTTCTGACAGTTCAAGTCACCAAAGGCATTTGATAAACTTTAATCACTGTCACAACTGTAAAGGTCACACATGGGACTGAAAGCACAAGTCAGCTACAACACTGAAACATAAGTGAGTGAGAGGGAAGAGTGTGTGTGTGTATGTGTATATATGTGTGTATGTGAGACAACACATTTCACAAAAACACCATCAAAAAGTAGCAGGTTGTTTTCAGTTTAAGAGTAGTTGGAAAGTATGAAGTTCTTAAATGAAATGCTCTCATATTTTTTTTTAATATGGTGGTTTGCAATTTGCATTAAACTAGAGCATAAATGTTTTAAAATGCCATTTGAAAATATAGAATTATTGAATTCTACAGAAAAGTAGAATTGGGACTTTTCACATTCCCCTAAATTTAAGAATAACACATATTGCACAAGAGTTTGTTCATTCTACCACACTGGAGAATTATTGACTTCAACAGAAAACTCAGCATTTGAATCTATCCCAGTTTTTTAATAATTATAAACAATTTATAAAAAGATTAGCAATTTTTTTCCCCAGATGTTCAAGGCATTTTGTTCTATTAAAATGGTAAGCTGCTTTAAGAGTTGAAGTCTCTGAAAGATTCCCAAATTCAGAAGCTACAGTAGATTTCTTTGCAAAAACTGGGATATACTTGAACAGGTACTGTGCCAGAGGTATGATGCAAATGGAAAGCTCAAGAAAGATATTGAGTACCAGAGAACCCATGCATGTTAATTTGGTAATTCCCAAGGAAGGACAAAAGTGTAACTATGAAGACAGTATTTTGTTACTCTTCATGAAGAATGATCTAGTGATGTACATAGAGCAAGCAGGATGAACTTCCTTATCTATTTCATTAGGAAGCTGTACTGCCACTTTCACACACACACGTGCACGCACACAGACACAAAACCTGACAGATTCAGACCTGCAGCCCATGCATATATCGCTGTACACATACGTTGTGGTTTCCATGACTCCAGAAAAAAAGCAAACAAGTCTATCCAAGTGGTATTTTTCTTGTGACATGAAGCAGAACAGCACAGCAGCATGGCTGTACATACAAATAATCCTTGAAAAGCCAGGCCCAGTATGTCTCCCAACTCTCTTTTGAACAGGAGGGTGGAATAGATAAGATCCTGAGGCCCCTTCCAACCTGATTCCTAGGATCCCATGATCATATATTATTGATAATCATTCTTTTTTATCTATAAGATGAAATTTTACCCATTGTGATTTACTGTTGTTGCTATTATTGGAATACTTGTAATACCATATCTTGTCAGCACCCTAATCCTGAGGCAAAATCCTCTTGTACTAAGTACTCTACAAGCAGTAAAGTAACACCGCATAGACAGGAGATGGCAACAGACAGATCCGGAAATTAGAAGGAATCAATAAGACAGTAATAGTCATTACAATAGGCAATACACTGAAGCTAACCTGGAGCAAACTGCTGCCAAATATATGTAAAGGACAGCAATAAACTTCTGAAGTACAGCAAACACTGAACATTCACAAGAACTTTTCATGCAAAATCATGCACTGTTCTGCTTAAACAAATGTGTCCACAAATCAGTTTACACTCCTTTGCAAAACTGTTTTGTTCCATTTCTTCAGGAATTATTTAAAGTGATATGTATTAAAACTCAGGTGTTTCTTACACCAAAGTCTCCATAAAATCTTGGATGCTGAGCAAACAACGGTTAGCTGTGTGTTACAGTGATCTGCAGCTGGTCCTTTTCTTATATCCGATGCAGTTTCTTAGTACAAAAATGCTGTCTTCTGTTTCACTAGTTTATTATGAACTGACAGATTTGTTATTATTATTACAAACCCCATCCACAAAACACAAAAAAACAATGCCCAGATCTACTGCACAAGAGCAATTTTTTCTAAATAAGGTTCTTGAATTCGGTACAGTATTTAAATGGCATTGCTACATTCACTGATGTCCAGAGTATATCACAGCTTATTTAACAGGTGAATATTATACTGTTTAGGTGTGTATGTCACATATTATTGTTAAAGAGCCCTATGTCGTTTAAAATACTTAAGATTTAGTCATAACATTTCTCTTTTTATATTTGGTGCTCAGTCAGTAAGTTTTGAAAAGTAAATTCAGATTCTTCATCACTGGACCAATTGTAACAGCCCTCATGGCCTCCCTTTCACCTGACTTTCAAAAAAAAAATTGTTAGCAAAATTATTAATGTCTGACAGAGTTTACAATGTTTGCAGAAATCCTAACACAGTTAACAGTGTTGTTCACATAGTACAAGGACAGGCTTTGTAGTACAATCTACAAGGTTCAAATGGTGTCAGAGGGCTGACACTGGATATAAGTTACCAGCCTTTTCCCTGCCTAGAAGTAGTAAGAAATTTTGCTTAGTATTGATGCAGGTATGAGTAATTTGGCCCTGAACATAAAAGAGTCCCTGAGTTCACATGAAGCATATGAGATCTATCACCTCAGGAACTAACCCAGCATATTATTAAAAGAGTACTCCATAAATTTAGTGTTTTCCCAATGCAGTTCCTATTTTTCTAAGTAAAATAAAGCTTTCCAAGAGATTCAGTTGACTTCCTCTTCCTCTCTCTCCCCCTCTTAAATATCTCTTAAATACATTCAGTTTAGCTTAAAAAAGGAACGTGTTTATATGTTATCTAAAGAGAGGCAATCCCCATTACTAACACTAGGGTCAAAGCAAAGATGCTAGAATCAGCTGTCACATATTTTCATTGTTTGAGAGAGATCATGATTGACTGAAAACTTATCTGCCTTGTAGTCAGGATGTCTCTCCAACATTTTGATTCAGCATAAAGTCAAGCTCAGCAATGACAATAGTTCAGATCTCTGAAAGCTTGCAAAGATTATACTGGAAGTTCTCCAAGGTAATTTTATCACCCCTGCTTCAAATAAGAAAGGATAGGATAGATATACTAGCCCAGTCGTATTTAGATTTTTCAAACAAGATGTAATACTCCTCAAGGGTCACCAAAAAAAAGATGTAGAAACAGCTTTCAAATCTGAGATCATCAGAGACTATGCACTCCACATTGATTTAACTAGGGAATCATTTTACAAAGTTTGTTCTTAATTCTTTGGGGTGATATTCGTTGTATGACACATCACTTGGGAGCCTTAAACTTGTGACAAAACTACTAGGTTTTGCAATATTAAAAAATGTGGATAAACCCAAATGATCTCATAGCATCAATCAGTGGAAATTTACAGCTCTCTCCCACAGTAGTACCAAAAGCCTGTTAAGAGCTACTGACTATTTTTTCTTCAGCCAGCTCATCTGAAGCTTTAACTCTGTCATTCCTAAAGTAAATATTATATACATCCATCACTTTTTATTGATTTTTTAAAGAAAATAATGTGAAGAAATGTAATAGTAAGCTTTAATGATTAAGAAGAATTATATGTTAAATGTTATGGATGGTTTTGTGGAAATCTGTTATTAGCAACTAGATGATGATGATAACCTAATACTTTACATGGCATTTCAAGTATTTCATATATGCAACCCTGTAAATGCACATCTTTAGGATTAATGCACTTCATATAGAAAAAGCCACTATGAAAACAAAGTTAAATGTTTAAAAAATAGATTAAATTAATAACCTTATAACTTTAATTAGTGATGCTCCTCAGCTGGAAGGGAACAAAAGAGGAGGAGGAAGCAGCAGTCTAGCTCTGCAAAGGTTCAAGGCATAAGCTCCTGAGGCAAAAGATGCGTAGTTCTAATCCTAGCTCCAACAGAGGGTACCAAATGATGTTAGCTTTAAAGGACGTATCATTTGTACTAGCACTTACTTCGTAGCTCAATTTAGTTCAAAACACATGGGTCTCCTCCTCTGATGATTCTAATTTTCTGACTGCAGCTTCATATGTTGCCCGTAAACCGTGCTCCCTGTGGAGCAGCCTTATAAACCTATCTTTCTTCTCCAAGCTTCAAATGTATGAAAAATTATTCCAATCATTCCTGCCCTGTCCAATCACGCTATTCAGAGACTCAGCACAGCAACATCATGACACAAAATTGTTAAATAGTCATTTAAGTAAAGCTAAGTAAATTTAATTATTTATTTAAGTAAATTTAAGTAAAACATTTAGTTAATTTAAGTAAATTTAGAGTAAAACATTAATAGGGATTCTATTTTTCAGAACTTCAAAAACTGTTCTTAGTTTCCTTGGTTTCAATCCTTACAACTTAATGAGAATAGAGGATGTAAATAGGAATCAATGAAGAGGCACAGTTGAGAAACTATATTGCAAACTTGTTTGCAACAAGCAGATCATCACAATCTCAGAATCGTCATACACCTTGAGATCATCCTGACTATCGGGCCAATGGTAAACAGAATTGTCATTAGACATGATTTGAGGTCAGGCAAGTCACCAGACCTTACATTTATTAAGATTTAACAGACTAACTCTCTTTTCCTGGACTGCTGGGCTATCAGGTTACTAAGCCTGAACTGAAAAGGGAGTTAAAAGTCATTACAATATATGTTTTACTTGGATACAGGTGAAGAAATACTTTCCATATTTCCATAATAAAAAATGCATAAATCCAGTATGCCTTTACCTGACTATACAATTTCATTTAATTCCCAGGAGGACTTCCATACTTACCTGGATGATTCTTCAGATATACTTACTCTGGATACTACATACAACTCGGCATTGTTCAAAATTCATTCTAATACTTTCTAAATTCCATCATTCACACACCGTATCTATTCTTTTGCTAAAGTACTGCTACTGGATGAGCTCTCTTTTTGTCATTATCTGCCCATCTTCTTTCTCCTTCCTCCTTTAAATAGAAACAGTAAAAGCTAGATGGACATACATTTTTCCAGAGCTTTGGAATCAAAAATTATTTTACTCAACACCTATGAAGTTCTTTCTCTGATAAAACATTATCATGATTTATTATTATCACTGTTTAATTACCAACCCAGGCAATCGCTAATACATTGCTAAATGGATTGCTAAATGGCTCATCATGCCTTTCTGATGAATGAAGATACCTTCACCATATAGTTGGTGCGTGGCTGCCCAGAATCTGAACTAGGGAAGCATTAGGGTTTCAGAAAGTCCTGAAATGTTTTTAAATAATATTCTTTATCATGCATTCAGATAATGGATATTTTTTTATAACAGTTGGACAGAGAATTACTAACAAATTGTGCTTTACTTTTCTAAAGAGCAAGCCATGGCAACTTTAAAATCCCCACAAAAATAAATTAGAATGTAAAGTTAAAACTATGCAACTCAGTTTGGATACATCCATGCAGAAACCAATGATGATAGTCATAAAAGTCCATGCCATTGCATGTGAAATGGGCACTTAATCTACTGTTAAAGCTTTGCATCTCTCTAATCCCTCTGTAATTCAGAAATACCCATCACAACAATATGTTAACACAACATAGTTAAAGCTTATACAGAAGACCAAATACTAGGCCCTTTCTTCATGCTACGTGTCTTACAGACAAATACTGCTTCTTTACATATGCTGTGCCAGGATATGCCATGATGCTATACATGCCCACACACAGAAAGATAAAGTGTGTGAGGAAGTTAGAAGCTTTCATTATTCAGTTTAATTAAAAGTAATTAAAATTAGAGTTAAGTGGTATGAAGAATTAATTTTATTATCAGTTTTCCCACTGAAATATCTGGAAGAAAACATACAAATATTTGCACATATGATCCTTTCTTCAAGCAAACAAGCTCTGATCATAATATTTGAATTGGAATGTTTTAGTGGCTGAGAAGAAAGACAAAAAGAAATGGAAAAAAAAAAAGAAAACTGCTGAAGATAAAATGAATAAATTAGCTGTAGGTGTTCTTTTAAAAAATAAACAAATGTCAACAACCTCCTCTTCCAGCCTTTCAACTAAATTAAATTTTGTAATAAACTGTCCATCCTGGGCACACATCCATGTAACTTCCTCCCATCTCTGTTTCTCAACCCACCAACACATTTCTAACACAACTATGGGAAAGGTCTCAATCCCAATGCCATCTCTGATTACAAATGAAGTCATATATCTTTTTGATTATTATTACTCCTTTCCAGCACCTACTGTAGAAGATTTTCTTGTTAAGAAAGACCAACCACACACAACCCCAGAAAGACAACACCTTGAAAATACAAGACTGTCCCATAATATGCCCTAGAGGCCTCCGTCCTTAAAGCTGTACTTAGCCACTCTTCCTGTTTGAATTCTTACCCATCAAAAAGAATCTAACTAATCTAGATCATGTGTGTGTCTGCAGCCTGTAACTTCTTCATAATTTCATTCCCAGAGAAT
>NW_008825162.1:3348779-3369820 GCF_000699105.1 Pygoscelis adeliae
GAAGTGGGAGGCTTCTGCCTTCTCTTCTTTCACCTCCTCACTTTCTAGTAGTTGGGAGAAAAGGGATTCATAAAGTCAATTATTATGAGAGGAAATAGCAATTTCAATTAGCACAGCACTTTTCATGTAACATGATGTCCCAAGGCACTTGGAAGTAATATATTATAAAAGGACTGGGTTATTTTTAGTGTAATTTTTAACTGTTGTCACCTACTTTACCAACTCACTTTCCTTCTGCCCACTTGCCTTGAAGTATAGATCATGCATAACTCTCTGTAATTAACAAGTCAGAGCAGGAAGACAGAAAGAGAAGCAGTTTTTAATTCATTAGCTTTTCACCTTTGGAGACCTGTGCTTAATGCTTACTTCATGTCTGTCTGCCCCAGGCTTATGTTGATATATCTGCTTCTCTTTCTGAGCCTATGTCATCATTAAATGCAATACTCCAACCATACCAAAAAAAAAAAAAAAACCCAAAAGAGGTTCTACCAGAACAGAGAATAACTGTTGTCTGGTTTTCTTACACATGAATGTGTATTCCAGGAGCTAGAAGGCAAAAGCAAGGTCTTGCACTTTTCACTGAATGGACTTTTCAGTCTTCTTCCCTTTTATGTCTTTTTTAATCTTCCCTTCTTTGGGAGGAGGTAATTGGGAAATTGCAAGTGGTATTGTATACTGGCTCTCTCTTGCTGAACTGACTCCTTTCATTTTTCAGTATAGACTAGTGTGTATATCAGCCGTAGGATCATTCTCTAATGGCTTTCTCTCTAAAACAGCTCTGAATGATTTAAGTTTTTCTTCATCATACCAACATGTTCTTGATCATACTCAATTTCTACACCTCTAGCACTACCAGCATTTGCTGATCTTTCTCAGTTAGGGGCTCCCACATTTCTCATCAGGAAATTCCAGCGGAAAGCATGGAGCATGTCCTGGACACTATATTTATGGAATCCAGACACAATGCTTACTCTATTTGCCCTGACCAAATCAAAAAAGGGCACCGAGAGACCCTGGAGTGTATGACAGCCTTATATTCTGCAAACCAGTTCTGTATCAAGTAAACAAACTAATGGAAACTATTATGCATATGAATGGCCTAGCTATACAAAATGATCTCTCATGGCCCTTTTCAGCCCTGCCTTTCTGTGATTCCAACTAAATGTGGAACTATTAATTTTGCATTTGAAACCTTCTTTTGAAAAGGTGAATAATCAGCTAAATCCTTCTTTTCCACACCTTCATAACTTCACAATCATTAACTGACCTTAACTCCCAAATGCCTTTTGAAGGACTATCCCTATTTTAAAGACCAGAAAGTGAGACAACTGGGACTGGTCTGTACTGCACACACACACACACAAAATTGTGAAAGGCTGCGAAAGATTTCACATAGGTGAAAGCTATTAATTAGACTTTAGATCTCTGTATTGCCTCATGCAGAAAGGTATTGCTGCCTGACGTTGCTGGGGTAAAACAAGAATTCACATGTATCATGATGGCAGTCAAACAAAGGGTAGGGAACCCTGCACTGAACCATCTGTTCTTCCTTTGAATACACAAAGTATTATACACATAATGACACTGGTAAGTTGTCTGAAGGGCAAACTGTTTGGGCAAATGCTCTGTTTTGTAACCTGTGTTGGTTGTACCACAAGTTTAAATACTTAAAATAACTCTAGCCATCTATGAGATGCTGGCAAAACAATGGGGTTTATGAAGAACTCTGACCAAGCAAATAACCTAACCATTTTAAAGCCTCTCTTGAGACAGGTTACCCATAGATGTGGAGATTGAATGTTCTCCAAATGCCACGAAGTATTTCAAAATTTTAAATAAATTTTAAAAGAACCTTTTCAGCTTGAAAGCTTTTGTGTTATAAATTATACAAAGTGTAACTCCCACTGTGATTCTGTTGAGAATACCTCTAGCTGGACCTGATATGTGTGCAATGTACTGCTGCTTTTCAACTTTGACTATTTCCTCATACTTTAAAATCATAACTGCCTTGAGCCTTTCTTTTATTTCCTTAAAAAGAAATCTTCCCATTTCATTCAATTATATGTTAGACAATGAATTTAAACTGAGTGCTTCTTGCTAGTTTTTTGGAAGGCTGCTGCTTTCAATAGCTGTATATATATCATAATATTGTTATGTGTCCTTTCCAACTATTGACAACACACCTAAATGAATAGTGTCTCTGTGACAAATATAGCCTTGAAGTCTAAAAAAGCTATATGTCACATATTTTCCATTCATTGTGTTGTAAAGAACACAGCAGTTTAAGCACTTGCTATCACATCTTTCAGTATGGCCAAACAGCACTTCAATGGCCTTTATCCTAATTACGTGAATGAAAGCACCTTTTACATTCATCAAGTTGCAGAATCTAGACCTTTACACATAAAAGCTGTGCAGATGAAACAATTTCAAAAGACACTCTCCCACCTGAATCTGGTTATCCAGAAGTATCTATAAATGTCACATGGTTTCAGCATAAAACCAACTACCTAATCATTTGGAGATCAGTATCATGAGCCCTTTATTTTTCATCCCTAAGCTGTCTCAAGTCATGTCAGAATATGTTTCCTATGTGTATGCATGTTTATAATAAATGACATTCAGCAAAGACATCTAAATACATTTCCCAGAAGAAAACATAAAATAAGAGCGTACGGAATGATCCTGGGACTGCCCCAAGCACATTTACCGTGATGTCTTTATGCATTGCCTTTAGGTTCTGCATTCAGTGAACCTGATACCTTGCCCATAACAACGGTGGGAATGTGACTATCAGACTGAAAGTCTTTCTAACCCTTTCTTGTGTATTTTTAAAGTGTTTTCACTGTCTCAAGTATTTTCAGGAATAAAGGACCATATTGCTTTCAAAGTACAACTGCTTTCCATATTCTCTTTGTGCTGTCTTTAAAAACAGCTTTAAAAGACACTCTACACTTAAATAACAATGCATTTACATGGATCTATCTTCTGCTACAGATGGCCATCCAGGACAGTGCTCATAGGGATGGTTTTCAACATATTACTTCATTTGGCAGATATCATGTTTGCAGACTTCGTATTCAAACATGATATTAATTGTTTTAGGTAGCTCACAAGGATAGCTTTCCATGTGTTTCAGGTTTTAGTCACCAGCTAAGTCTTCAAATACAATTTAACCAACTCTGTAATTCCACTTAGTCCTATCTCAGCCACTTTGTATTCCTTCCCTTCACCTACTGGCTATGTAACAATTCAATTACTGAAGTTCCTCATCCAGAAAGTGCACTTAATTCCCTATAATTCTTATTCTGTTTGATTTTTTTTTTTTTTACTGGAGTAACACATGTCTTTGGAGCTGAGTTACAATCATGAAAAACAGCTAGTGCTGTGTACATGTGCCAGCTACAAAAGAAAAGAAAAAGAAGAAGGGGAGGGGGGGAAGAAAAAGGAAAAATAAAAGGTTAAAAAAATCACACTAGAAATAGAAAAAGAAATTAAAGGAGACATTTTGGTCATTTTCAGGGAAGGAAAAATTTCAGGAAAGAGGAAAAGAAGAAAAAAACAATAACAAAGCTCAACCAAAGAAAAGAAGAATTGGAGATACAATATAAATTCAAAGATGAAAGAAGGAATGAAAATGTGAAAAAAAAAAGCATATTAGAAGAAAAAAGAGTCAAGTGGTATAAAGAGGAAACACAAAAGAGATCAGAAGGTAACACATCAATTAGTAGATCAAAAGGGTATGAAACAAGTTTTAAGATAAGAGGGTGATAATGGAAGCAGCTTTAAAGGATATTAAACTAGAGAGATGATGAAAGTATGCATTAGACAATGGAAACAGTTGAAAATCTTAGAGAGCAAAGAAAATCAGTGAGGGATAATAAAATGAAAGAAAACCTCATATTAAGATCTGTTAATATTTTCTTATAGAAATTATTTTTTTCCTTTTTAAACTTTTCTTCATATGATCTAGTTTTTTGCTGTCTTTACTATTTTCTTACAATCCTCTTCCTTCCTTGTTCTCCTGTTTTTCAACAGATTAAACTGTAGTAAAAACAAGATTTTGGTGTCAGATGATGCAAACTTTACCCTGTATTCTAACAGATTTTCTGTTTCTGCTTGGGTAAATCACCTCATTATATGTTTTCTATAAGACTTATCCATCACACTTGAATTTTGCAATCACATAAATTAAATATTGGTGTAAATTGCTCTAATTTTGTTGCAAAACCAAACAGAAATGAGGAATGTAGACTTTAAGAGGGTTTTTTTAGGAAGGCACAAAAATATTCTACAAGTAGAAACCCAGCGACAGTAGCTGTGACAAGTGAAGGACAATCTCAAACAAAAAGATGTCAATCTACCCAGGTACATTTCTGCCTTTTCATTAGAGCTGTATCTTTTACAGTGTTATGAAAGTTCCTTTCCCTAACTATTATATCAATCGCTCTTTATAGTATGAATATGTGTTAACTTTGTTAATATATGTATTAGTTCACATTATATACTGTAATGTAATGAGTTAGTGGAATTTTACTGGAGACTGGTATTGTTCACGCTTAAGTAAAACAAACTGAAAGACAGCCTGGCCCTGGAAATAAGGACTTTGCTTATGGACTTTGTCCATGAAGGACAAAGGATACCCCTGGACAACTGAGATAACACCAGCATCCTAGCCTAACACTCCTTTGAAACCCTACCAGCATCATCTGGCATCATAGATAAGTCACTATAGCAAGACTGATCCCCGGGACATCTGGATAAATAGACAAACTGAAAGAATGCTGCAAAAATATAGTTGCTTTGCAAAGTTTTACTATGGTTAGTAATCAGTCATGTGGGTGTTAGTGATTAGTCAAATCATGTTGTACCTGAACATTTGAAGGCTATAAAAACCCTGTGTAAAACCATATTCGGGGTGCCCCAATATGAATGGGACACCTCATGTGCATGAATAAATATTTACTCTTGTAATTCTATACTTTACATCCTACCCTTTCTCCTCGGTTAGCATGGCCAGTTGTGAACTTCTGTGACAACAACCCAGCACCAACAGTGACATTCATATATAGGACCACAGATTCTACACCTCATGAGAGAAATAGGATCCAAAACTATTCTGATTTTCATAACTACTGAGGCACAATCACAATTTTTCTATGCACACATTTTAGATACAGAGAAATTAGTGAAAAGAAGATGTGTATGGAGAAAAAAAATCTGCTTTACTAACTCTATAATTAGGCTTTTTTTTTTCATTACTAAGTTTTCTCTTAAACTTCCTTGTAGAAGGCAGAGATACACTATTGCCCACATTTTACTGATGGGGAATGAAGGCATAATGAAAGCAACCTCCCAAGAGCAAAACAGGAATTTTGGAGCATTTCAAGAAATGGGATTCTGCAGACCCAAGTCCCAGGCAAAGCACCCTAAGACATGAGTTCATTCGAACAATCACACAGCTGAAAATCTCCAAAATAAGTGTTCTTAAATAAGAAGCTAACAGTAGAAAGTAGTATCCAGAGAGGTTCACTTTAAGACTCTTACCAAATACTTTTTAACAAAGCCCTAAACAAACAATGGATATTCTGCTAACATTAGGACTGCATAAAGACACAGGTTAGTAGTACTGGCATTTTTGTGATTTTTCTACATACATGAGAACCCAATCAGTTACTTCTGGGAGCCCCATAGGTCATATAAGACACAAACCAAAGGGATATCTCAGAATATTGCTATCTCAATCATTAGAGCAAGCAATTAGTTGAATACATATAGAATGAGCAGATGGTAAAATGTTTGAATACAGAGTCAAGGATACAGCCCAAACTGTGGTGTCAGGCAAAACAGAAATGAGACAGAATAAACCTTCCTCCCTTTCTACTTGCTCCCACCTCAGCCCCTGGTCCTATAAGGGTAAAAAAAAAAAAAAAAAAAAGGAAAAAAAAAAAGAAAATAAAAGAAAAACAAAGACAAAAAACAAAAACAAAAACAAAAACAAAACAAAACAGTGATTCTTTTAGCTTTATCCTGCTCCATCCCAAATTCTTGTGCTCCTCACCACTAACACAGAGCGTTTTATGCTGGGAAGCTTCATTGCTTCTACAGCTGCAGGGGCCCTTCACACAGGAGAGAAGAAATTGATCTATCTTCAAAGGATTATTGTTTCTATGTTGTATGTCTCTCAGATGAGATATGAAGAGTTGTGCAACTACATACTGTAAAATTCCCCTTTTGTTAGTTTATCTCACACCTAGAAGCAAACTCTGTAGATCCCAGATAATCATCTTAACAAGGCTCTACCATGTGTCTCCTATACTAATATGGGGGAAGAGAGCTTTGATGATAGAATGTGAAATGTTTACCTCTGCAAGCATACATTACGTCTCACAGAGGAATTGGGGCAGGGTGGCAGGGAGGAAAAGACATCCCTGTGAAATGATTTGGACTGAAGCAGCTCTGCAAATAAAGCAAATGGTGAACTTCAGAATTCATATCTTTTCAACAGGTCACTGCAAGTTCCTGTATAAATAGTTCTGATATTCAAGTTCTTGTTGAAAGTAATAGTTGAGCAAATTCTAAACAAATATGAAGCTGCAGAGCAGGAAGGCGCTATCAGCTTTTTTTTTTTTCCTTTCAGCAAATGCAGGCAGCCTTTCTGCTGATTTACACTTAACAGCAGCAAGAATCCTAAGGACTACAGAAATGATAAGAGGTTGTCCTGTTCTTAAATGCACTGCTTATTAATGCTGTAAAAAGAAAATAAACTGTACAGCCAGCATTCCCTGCTGTAGCTTATGCTACCTGTTAAAGACTATCATGAAAGATCTTATTTGGAAAATAAATAAATGAATAAATGCAAGGCTTTGAGTCAATCCCCAAAATGTAAATGGGTAAATTTCTCTCTCCTTATAGTTTTTAACAAAAGAGAATAGCAAAAGCTAATGCCCTGCCAGGTATTCACCATGGGGATCTCACTTTACAGAAATTGAAGAAGGAAGTTAATTTTGAATTTATGGGATCATTCCCCTTATCTTCTTTACATGATCCTTTCTTTTTAATCTTGCTCATTCGTGCCACTCTCGGCTTCATTACTTAGTGGTGTTGTCCCCTGCCAGAAGTGCCACAGTGGGGCTATATCACTGTTGTTCATCATTATATTAGCACAAGATTTGTTTAACTTTCTCTTTGTGCTTTTTTCTTTCCCTCCTTGTCAAGGCAGAGCCAGAAGCAGTAATAAAAGCATCCATAGGATAACTGACATTGCTCTGTCTACTTGTAGTCTCAACAATGAATCAAATTAAGAGATTAAAACATAGCTAAAAGTAAAGAAAAAAAGCCCAAAACAATGCAATAACAATATTTTAATCTCCTTGGTAGAAAATATTGCATCTTTTGCAACATGAAAGTATTTTAAAGGTCATACAACTAAGCACAATGCTTGTATATTTAAAGAGTAAATTAAGAATTTAAATGGTGGACCCCTTGCAGGTTGAGGCTGAATTAAAAGGGCAAGAATTGAAGAAGTAAATCTGTTGAGAAAAAGGAGAAACTCATCAAATCCTTACTGAGGATTTTTTTTTTTCCTTTTCTGCTGAAACATTCCAATGTGCTTTTGAAACAATTTTCTCTTTCATTTCCAAAGAGCTCTGAGCTCTTTATGCCACTCAGGTTCAGAAATAGAAGTGCTTCTTGCAGCATTTCTGCTTCATGCTAAAAAATGTTATAAAAATAACAAGAAAAAAAATCTGTTACGGTTTTCAGCACATATATGCACCATGCAGGCCTGATTTCTATCTTGCATCTTTGTAAATAAGACATAATTCAAGGAGGTCAATGATGTTATAGTGGAATAAAACTGTTCTGGGTGGGAAAAGAATGATGCTGAAGACATTAGACAATTCTGAAAAGTCCTAGGAAAGCACCTGGACTGAAACTCTGAATCTTTCAAGATTCCTCAGTTACAACTGGTGATTTTTACTTCCTGCTGGAGCAAGAACTGACTATAGAGATGACATTTTCATTTGCTTGGGGAACTGAGGACAATTTTTTCTATTTGTCTTCCTCATTGATTGTGTAAACAGAGTAAGGATAGCTGCATGCGAAAAGGAGAAAACATCATCACAGGATGAAGGTCACAAAAGAGTCATTGAAAAGCTCATTATCATATATAAGACATGAGAAGTGATACATGCATACTAGTCTCCTGACTTATACAGAAAAGAGATAATTCTTTTTGAAGAGAGAAGACATTCTGAAAAAGGATCAGTCTTTGAAGGGACAATGAATTTCATCCAGTTGCTGTCTAGAATAACACAAGCTTTAAAAGCAAAGGCAGGGAGGGAGAGAATATTTATAACCAGAAGTATCACCAATAGCTCTAATTTGTCTGACTTTCCATTTTACAGAGGGAAGCTGTCTAAAAACTTTGGAAGGATAGGCACAAATGCACAAATGATAGGAAGTTGGTGCTACAGGTAGAATATTTTCCAGGAAACCGCACACAGACATTTACTACCTTTGGCAAAAAACAATTTGGAAGAAAACAGAAACATAGGCCAGACAAACTTTCAAAAGCAGAAGACTGAAAAAGCATTTGAGGTTGCCTTGGTTATTTTGTTATCTTCACAGACTTTCAAAAGCAGTAACTTCACCCTTATAGCTCTCCATTACAATGAGGGAGCTCTCCAACAGCCCTGTTAGGATCTTTCTTCCTCCTGCCAGTATGTGTAATAACTGGGTGCCTGAAGATCTTCAGTTAGGCATGCAGATGTGAGGCAAAGCAACCAGCCTCTGTTTCCTGATCACAAATTCTCAGACTGTGCTTTGTTTCCAGCAGCAGAGATGGCATAATTTTAAGTGAGCCAAGCATTTGTGATCTCTGTCTGCATGGTTGCCAGTAGCATACAGAAAGAACTAGAGTTACATTTTGCTGCATAAAACAAGTAGTTTCAACAGACGTTTCTACAACATCATGTTTTGGGGACACTAGTTAGCTACTATCTCAATTTTCCAGCTACATCTCTGTGGACAAGACTAACAAAATGATGTTATTGGAAGATTATAAACTATTATTGCTAATCCATTGTCCTCACTTTATGCTGTTGTTTGAGTCATTATTACCAAAAAATGAGGTGCTTGGAGGTCCTCCAGGATGAAAGACTATAAAATGGAAATGACCACACTATTATTTTAATTATTATGATAGAGAGACTTGGAAAGCAAACATTTTAATGTAAAATCATTTCAGCCTGCAAACTTGCTAAGCATGAAATAGAAGTTAAACAAAGTACTCTGAATAGATGTAAAATTATGTTGATAAAGCAAATTATTTCAGTGACCTTTCTTGAATTTCAGAAAAATGCAATTACTTTCTAACTCAAGAGATATGGGCAGGTATTTGAGAATCAGGTGCCTTCATCCTACTGACAAACAGCTAAAGAAGCAAATGTAAAAGCAAATAATTGGGTTAACATTTGTTTCATTTTGATTTTAAAAACTCTGCAAAATTAAATGAAGCCTAGATTCATAATATAAACAACCCAGAGAATATCTTTTGCTGAGACAAATCAACATATTTCCTCTGAAATCAACAGATGTACATCAGTTGGGAATCTGTTGTACTGTATGCAGTCAAGTGCAATTGGGTGAGAACTTTACTTGGCGTTGCAGTGATGTGAAGAATTAATAAAACACAAGTTGGAAGACATGTTAATTTGTATTCATTTTTATCCTTGAGAAGACATATATAATCTTTGATAATAATTTGCTTAAGCAACATAGATAATTGAATCTTTAATATGCTTCTTTTTTTTTTAACGTGTTAACCCATGAAATCTATCTTTATTACCATGACCAGGCCATGAAATTTGCAACCATCTTTTTTGTAATTAACATAGGTCCTAAGGGAATATGGGTTTTAACTTGCCTGAATACCTTTTGAAAGCAAAAGGTCCTTGAAGTGATTTGTTCTTCCTGTACACAGATGTTTTTCCCAAATATTTCAATGAGTAGCCAGATGTTCCAGGTCTTTCCAAATGTCAGAGACTAGAAAGAAAGCTCTTCTAACCCTGCTTCAAATCTTATTTTTTCATGTTTTTATTTCATCTTCCTATATATGACTCATCAATGAATATATCTCAAAATTTATCACTCTTACTTTCACAAATTCTGCAAAATGTTTACATTAACACAGGGTATGTCTGTACAGTACCTTCCCTCTGATTGTCAACTTTGTTTAGAGTTCAGCATGGATTACTTTAGCTGCAGGTAATAGGTTAAATTAATCCTTGCTGTGCACCAAACTGCACTAGCAAAACTGCTAGTGCTTTCTGAGTTGACTAGTTGACTTTTGTTCCACTTGGTTTTAGATTTCAATGCAGCATAACTCTAATGTAGATATACTTCAGAATATAAAATAGAAGCAGTGCAGAAATTAATGGAGTTATTTCCCTTACAATTATAATTGAACTGTTTTAATACACAGAAAGCAACAGGTTTCCCATCACATTAAAGTGACTTGTTTTAAAACTAAAACAACAAGGAAAAAGAATGAAAATAGAGACACTGAAAGAAAGCAGAGTTAGGGTATCGTTTATTACAGGAACTTAGAAAAAATCCTGCAAGGGCTAATTGATTGGCTAGATGGACCAGAATCTTCTCTTTAAACAGACACATCAGAAGTTGCAGGAACTCTTCTATAAGCAGACATGAAGAAGTCCTCAATACTAGATTACCCTTTGCCTGCAGTAGGTAGAGAATTACATCAGAATTCAATTATCATACACATAGTATAACTTTGGATATTCCTGTAACACAAACATAAACATATAGGAAATATGTCTTACCTTATTATCAAGTTATTAGGTTTTGAATGTCATCATTTCATGTGCCAATGAATTCTACAGATTAATATAAGCACCAAGTTCAATGTAATTAAAAGTGATAAATTAAAAACCATTCCAGAGATCATGTGCTTTATGTATTTAATTTTAAATGTTCTTTTTAACTGCACTGCCCCTTGTTCTTCCATTAAAAGCCGCAACTATGGAGCCAGAGCTGGTGAATTTTGTATAGAAAGAGAAATCTAACAATACCCAGACAACAAATACACAAATTCTGCTAAAACTGACTATTCCATCCTGATTTAAGACTCATTTTACAGTAGTTCCACTCTTTTGAAGTTATTTATTTTGATATCTTTGAGGTAAGACTCTTTTGGTATTGTAATATCACAGATCTTTGAAATGTAATGCTTGGACCACTCTCTCTGTGGTGGAACCTGCTAGAAAAACAACTAACAAATTCAACAATCATCTCCAAGCATATCTTCAAGCATAAAATCATTATGCTTGAAACTTTCCAAAATATTTGTTAGACTAGACCATACCTCGGGCAAAATCCTGGTCATATTGAACTCAGTCATACCAGATTTGACCCTTTCTTAACTCTGACCCTGCCAGTAACTTGGTAAAAACAGACTTATGAACCTGTATATTTAGTATAGCCACTATCTGTGCAGTTTAGAGACAAGTTTTGGAGATGTTTCTTGTTTGCTCTGTTTCTTTTTATCCACTTAAAAAATCAGCCTGAGCTCTGGAAATTAAACCATTCTTTCCAGATTGACTATCATCACCTGAAACAAATCTGCAGAGCAAGAGTCTTACATCAGTTATTCCATTGTAAGTCCACTTTTTAAGTCTTTTGAGTGTTGTTATATTTTAAATTAAGTATTGTCATTGTACATTTTTAAGAGTTTCACTTCCTGCTCTCAACAATAGCTATATTGTCCTACTGACTTTCCAAAAATAAAATCATTGCCAAAGTTTTCTCAAATGTTTAGAAACTTTTAATTCTTTGTAACAGGAGTGAAAATTTTATTCATTTTTAATGAACCTGACTGTCCCCTTCTTAGTCATCATTACATGGGATTTAGCAGCTCACTGAGTGAGGCCCAGACTGCTTGTCGGTATTTTATTACAGGTGAAAACAAGATGTTGTTACATACAAGAATAGAGACTGATGGTTTTCGTTGTGGTTTAACCTCAGTTGGCAACTAAGCACCACGCAGCCGCTCGCTCACTCTTCTCACATGCCGGTGGGATGGGGAAGAGAATTGGAAAAGCACAAGTGAGAAAAATTCATGGGTTGAGATAAAAACAGTTTAATAATTGAAATAAAATGATAATAATAATAACAATAATAATAATAATACACAAAGCAAGTGATGCACAGTACAATGGCTCACCACCCGCCGACCGATGCCCAGCCAGTCCCCGAGCAGCGACCCCCCCCAGCCAGCTTCCCCCAGTTTATGTACCGAGCATGACATCACATGGTATGGATTGTCCCTTTGGCCAGTTTGGCTGTGCCCCCTCCCAGCTCCTTGTGCACCTCCAGCCTTCTCAGTCGGCAGAGCATGGAAAACTAAAAAGTCCTTGGCTAGTGTAAGCATTACCTAGCAACAACTAAAACATCGGTGCCTTATCAATTTTGTTCCCATCCTAAATCCAAAGCACAGCACTGTACCAGCTACTAGGAAGGAAATTAACTCTATCCCTGCCGAAACCAAGACAATATGTAGTTACTGGACTCAGTTTTAAAAAAATGCTTCAGGCAAGTTTGTTTTAGAGGAGGATGTTAGTTTTATTACCATGTGATGTACCATATATTATGGAGTTCTATTCTCCATACATTATTTTTGCATTATGTCTTTGTCCAGCACCATGAAAATGGGTGACAGGTGATCACAAGACCTTAATACCATCACATCTGACATATGGTACTATTACCTGTAGATAATTCAATTGTAAACAAAGACTCATTGTTAACAACTACAGGAAAAAGGATTAAAAATTAATGATCTCAAGGTAAGCCTATTTCATTTTATCCAGCAAATAGAAGGGTTAGGGATGTATGAATCAGCTTTTATGACTTCCCAGAGCTGAAAACACAAGGAAAGAATTTTGACTGCTCAAATCAAGGAAGAACATATAAACAAACAGGGAATAAATTGATCTGGTGAAACTGATATGCAGTCTCAGCACTTTCCATCAGTCTTCTCTACTAACTGTTTTGGAAATAATGCCTTTAGCTCTGATTCTTTTGGTCAATACCTCTTTTAAAAAGTATCAAGTTCTCAACTTCTGGTGTGGAGATGATGAACGCTAGAGACAAAGTGAAGAAGGTATGGATAAACCCTCAAATATTGGTTTGAAATTGATACATTTAATACAAACCTATTTAACTTGCTAGAGGTCAGGACTTTGAAATAAAAAGAAAAAGTCAAATCATGATGTACATCTAGTGCAATAAAGAGATGTCAGTCTGAATTTGAAGAGACCCTGGAAGACTACTGATAAGAAATTTATAGGCATTGAACATAGAGCTGAATGAAATAAAAACAATGCTCCTATGAAAGTATCTATAGATGTTAACTATTTAGTTACTCAAGAAAATTTGTAAGAAAAGAAATTGTTTTGAGAGAAATAAATGGCCTGAAAGAGTAATAACAATGCACAGAAGGGGACTGGGACAGAACCTAGATTATCATTTAGTGAGTTGTCAAGCAGCTCACAGAAGTACCAAAAGAACTAAAAAGATCTTAGATCATCTCCAGGATTAAGGGAAGAAATGAAGAAGATGCCCAGTAAACAGTAAAAAGATGTTTACTGTGTCCTGTTGTGGACATCGGCAAAAAACCATGGCTTTCCATCTCTGACATCCCATCCCTTAGTGCAAGTGAAACCAGAATAATATGACTGTCTCTAGCTCAGAAGATGGGAATGAAATGTCAGCAGAAGCAAGAATTACCCTTGTATAGTAACATGACGTTTTCATATCCAGATATAAAAGTAGCAGTAGGAAGGGCTGTGTCACACCTTGTCCAGGAGCATACCTGAGCAGTTAGTCAAGAAAACGTCATGCATAGTCAACAGTCTGTGGCCTGGCCCATTCTGGAGCAGAATTACCCAAATGAAGGAGGTTTAGGCAGGAGAGAAGGAAGCAAAAGAACAGGGGACAGTGACAGACAAGATGGAAGGTGTAAAGACAAGGAAGAATTGGGAAAGTCATACCACAAAACCAAAACAGTCCTCTTTTCTCTATGACCATTATGTTTCAGAAAACCAGAACAAGGATAATGCTCTACTGATTTCTACTAAAGAGAAAACCAGAGGTCTGCGAAGTCTTCACTCATTTTTCCTGAGGGTTTTACCTTTGCCATAAACCTTCCACATACCCTATAATGAGTAGGACCCTGTTCTGCTCACTTCCTTTTGCTCACTGTTTATCACTTCTTGGGTACAGGTTTTAATTTTCTTTTAGCACCAATGATTAGAAGTATTTTTTTTAAATAAAGGACTAAAATCCTGCAAATATAATTAGCTAACCTACACTGCTTCAGCTAAGACATGCATCTCCTGTGTAGAGTTTGTCTAAGCTCTGGAAGGATACTGATAACCAGCAGAATACATTTAATGTCTACTTCCTTTAAAATATTGGCAAGTATTTGTTAATGTATCCTGACAGCTCCTGCATAAAAATTACACAAATCTATACATCTGTGCATCAGGTTGCAATTTTTTGAAATTCCAAAAAATAAATGACAAAAAGGAGTTTAATGATCCCTATCTTTTGTTGCTACAACAAAATTGTGCACCAATGAAGGTCAGTGTTATGAACTTTCTTAAGATCAGGAAAACACAAGAAATATATCAGTTAATAGTAGTTGTTAAGATTTGTACAGGAAAGCAAAACAGGCAGAGAATGAGCTAATTGCTAGACCTCAGATGGAAAACATAGTTATTCTTAGCCCTGTGTAGTATATAAGGTCAGACAGGCTATCTCATCGTCTTAAATAAACTGCTTAGAGGCTGCTTTGCCAGGATATCAGTGGCTCCTCTCTATCCCTACCAGAATCAAAAAAAATTTGAAATTGTAACTGAAAAATGCCTAGACCTGTCTTTGACCCAGATATCCAAAAGGAGTCTAGGATTACTGCAGCATTTAGAACACATCTGAAAGAAACTGCAATTTATGCTCATAATTCAAACCATTTTTTCCCCTCGTGTAAATACTACACAAATCAGGCAGTTAAGTCATTTCTAAATCAGTTCTATTTCAGATACTATCACTGCATCTCCACTGTTGAAAGGCAAAATAAAACTGTCAGAAAAATCAGAGCCTAAATATAAACATATTCCTGAATGCTTAAGCCCTTGAAATGAGAGAGCACTCTAGACTTCAGTTATGTGTACTTTTTCTCTGAAATTTTGCCTTATACAGCCAGTCTTAGGAATTTCTCTTTACATGATCAAATCACTCATTTTTCCTAATACCATTTTAAAATTAAGCTTACTGTTTATATAAAAGAGCACTATTATGTTTATACATGCCTTTAGATTGTGTCATTATAAATGTATTCTATTTTTTCCCTATTGTAAACTAGGTCTCAGGCTCAGGTAGTTAACACTGAAATGTTTTACCACTTAGCTACTTACAAAACTAGCAACCCCAACCCCAAAACCTTCCTAAATGAGCTAATTTTAACAGCTAAATCAGGAAGGGGATAGTTTTAGTGGCTTTTTTCAGTATCAACAGAATAAATTGAAATTTATCCACTAAACCTTCTTATCTGCTGAAGAGCTGGGCAGTAAGTCACTAACAGAGAGATAACAAAATGTGCTATTCTGTAGAGAAAATACGACAGTGATGTGCTAGCATTACAACTTTCCAGACATGCTGGGTAATGTATCTTTCAGCTGTATATCAAAATAGTTTTCCCTATGGAAATAATGTCTAACACCTAAGCTTTTTTCCAGCTGCAGCTATGTCATGTTCTCTCCTGAGAATTTGGGAATACCTGATGCCCATGGCTGATATTAAATTGCAAAATGTTACCTTGCAACAACAACAAAACAGAAGAGATTGGAATCTGAGGAAGGTTTATGGCCAGAGATCCAGAAAATTTTGGTCAACAAAGTACCTCACTGTATAATAAAGGATGAGAAAGAAGTAGGAGAGAACCTTTAAAAATTCCAAGGTTTAGTTAATTTTCAAGTACAAACCTTTCTTCCTCTCTTTGCTACTTTTTCAGATAGCTGCTTTTCCTCAGTACTTTTCAATGGAAATTCACTTGACATACCTCTTACTTTTTAAGGAAGAGAGAGGTACAGAGAAAATCTGCTTTCTAGGAGGACTTTTGTTTTGCACCAGCAGCTTCTCATTCTTTCCAAATCCCAGCAAGAAAGGTACTCTCAAGAAAAATTTTATTAATCTCCAAGAAAAACTGACAGCATGCTATAAAATTTTACATCTCTTCTGATGTTGGGAACCCTGAGATGATACAGCATTGGATGGACCTCTGGTAAGGACACAGCATGCTGCACAGATTTACTATCCATGGTGAGGTTTACTGGCATCATGGCTGAGTTTTTATAGAATTTTCTTAGAATGAATGGAAGCAACTCTGTTCATCTTTTCTACTATTGAGCAAAAGGATGTTCATATGAAAACACTTTGCTTCACTTCATGATAAAGACATGCCACTGGCATCACCATCAGTGCCAAGTGGGTGTCGTTTTCAGTCTTCCATTATGATTAGCCAGCTAAGCTTATCCCACATCAAAAGATAAGTGCAGCACAGTGCAGTCCTGAAGGCCGAGTAATGTGTGCAGTACAGCACGGCACAGTACAGAACAGTGTAGACCTGTGTCTGCTCAGGTGGATCACTAATGCCTGGATGTACAATAGCCCTCCAGTTAGGACCACTACAATATTCTTAACATAAAGCTGCCTAAAGAGGATGTTTCCCACTAACAAGAGCCCCCACACACATTTGTTTCTCTTGTGGAATTATAAGAATTTCACACTCAGCATCATCACCAAGATCTCCAACCCACTTCTTGAAGATATTGGAAAGACAACAACTGCTGAGCTTCTCAAAAAATAAGTTACTCCAGAGTAACCTTGTCTTGCAGTCCGCGCTTTGTTTATTAGTAATGGCTGTTATGAACCTTTCTGCTAGTCCTGTAATACTAGCTCCATCTTATATTTCCTTCAAGCACTGGTGCCATTTAATTTAAAATATATAGCTGACTGGATGAATCAAGGAAAAATGTGGAGTATATATACACCTGGATTGCCTAATTTTAGATTAACTATAATGGAGAAATGTATATTAGAATAAAATGGCTATAAATCAAAAACTATTTCATTTTCCATGGTCATGTAAAAGGCAGAGCTGTTTGAATCCATAATTCAGCTGTCATAATCTCTTAGAGATATCATTGACCTTCCTTGGAAACTTCTGTCACATAGAGAAGAATAGTTCTGAAGGAATCACATTAAATCATATTGCATTACTGACAGCCAGTTACTTGAAGATAATTTAGCCCACTTTAACAAGTACTTAACAATGAATCGTACTTTTCTATATTCTTATTCTTCACATCTAAATGTAGCAAAGCTGGCATCTCCGTGCAATTTATGTGTATTAAAATCAATGCAAAAATGCCTGCCCCACCATGTTTCACTGAGTGTAATCTCCCAAGAGAACTATTAAGATTCTCTTATGGAGCTTCAGATACATATTTTCAATCAGTACTGAACTGGAGGAACTAATGTTTCCAAGGAACTTTAGAATAACTTAGATCTATATTTTTTACTGGCACATCTTTGGAAGTATTTAGGAATATATATTTCCTTTTAAAATAATAATTATTAATAAACAATGAAAAATCACTTAGCCAGCTACCACTCTAAAATGAATTATTCTTATAAAGTGCTGAATTTTAGCATTGGAATTGAAATGAAGGGCGGCACAGGTTCTAAATAGCCAATAGGTATTGACAGAGGAGGGAAAGGAATACCAAAAATTTTGCCACTAAAAAGGCTGGTTACCCCAGTTTGGACATTTAGAACACAGTAAATACTTTAAAAAGGATACCTGCTTATTTAAATATTGTCTCATTGATCATAGCTGACAAAGGATGGAAGAAAGCAGCAAAAGCACAGGAAATCACAATGTATACCTTCTCCTTTCCTCACTCACAAAATGTTATGTTGAGCCCTGCAGGTACATACGCAATAGTTCATGTATAGAGTGTTACCTCTAGCATCTGAAATTTTATTTTATAGCTACAATCAGAATCACAGCTGCCAGAATTTTTCATGGTAGGGGATGGATAATGTTCTTACAGTTTTTCATAGTTATAGAGATTAATCTCCGTTGTAGAACTACTTGTCACTGCTCTTCACTAAACCATCGCTGGTTTTCTCCATTAACTGAGAAATTTCCATTTTGTTTTGTAAATTATGATGAAAAAAGGGAGTCGAGTAGTGCATTTATGATGCATTATGATTGGTCTCCTTTTTTAATCATCTATTACAGATACTCAGTCTCCCACGTGGTTTTATTCAGTAACTCAGAGTAGAAGAAATTAAAAATATTTAGAGGTTTTCTGGGAAAAGCACATGAAATTCCTATTTGTTTATTTATATTTCTAAGAAAAGCAAACACACAGCTAGTTTATTTTGAATATCATTCATATTCCATGAACCATTTTTAACTATGACAACCAAATTCTTACAAAATTAGACCACTTCACTTTTTTTTTTTTTTTTTTGGGAAGGAAAATGTCCCTTTATGATGATATCAATAACATGTCACTTGATCAAAGCAGGACATGGTGTAGAAATACAAATATTGCACACACTGCAGAACAATTAAAAGTTTTATTTTAACAATGTTATACGACCATGCTGTGACTAGTTTTTCTGGGCTTGAGGACATGGCTTTTTATGCATTTAGGCCTGATAGATGCAGATGATATGGATTCCAGTTAAACATCTTGACATCTAATTTTTCAGGTTTCCCTTCCATATTTTTGGGAAAGCTGGACTGTCAATGCTAGCACTTTCTGAAATAATCATTTGCTGGCTGAAGCTGGGTTCAACAAATGATGCAAGGTTCAAGGAAACATCAAGGATGACTGATTTTTATCCTGCTGATTAAACAGCTTTACAGAGAAGTGAGGACCATTGAACCGATATGATTACTGAAGCTGCAGGGGGAAAAATAGAAGACCATTACGAGTAAGCTATGGAAAATGTGGAGTGAAAAAAGTAAAAGCCACTCATGGCAGCTAAATGAGATTTTCTTTCAAAACAAGGTTTTTTAATTGATTTTAAAAATCCTTTGAAAAGCTTCTCTGTTGGTCTCTAATTCATTTTTTGAAAAGTTCAAGTAAAAGGTGAATTAAATTTTGTCTTTGGTATCATTCACTGTAGTTAAATAAGCATCATTCACCACAGCAGCTTTGTAGTGTACTTGATGCTCTGCGAATAAATAAAGACAGAGGAGAAAAGAACCCTTCAAAATACAAACATTTTGAAGTCCTTTGTAATTTGAAAGATAGTATCAAAGGAACTTGTACAAAAGAAAATGGGAAGTGATTTAGGCAAAAATTCTTTGAAGAATAATTTTTCAAATTTACCTAACACTTTCTACATATGAAGACTTTTGTGCACATGATGTAATTTATCCCACAGCAACCTCAAATAGATATTACCTCTTTATGAGAAAATCATGAAGGTAACCTATTTACTCTGCTTCTTCTTAAGAATGGGTTGTAGCAAAGAGGTGGACACCCAAAAAAATTAAAATTAAGAAAAAACATGTTTTCATATTAATAATTTTAGGCCACTTTGTACTGGCTGACTGCAATGAAATAGTTAGGCTAAAGTATCTACATAACCAAGACTTTCTGAACATCTCAGTATCTACTACTATGCCCAGGCCTTTGATATAGTCCAACTCACATCTGGAACCACATACAGTTTTATAAACAGAAGCATACAGCCTCAGCAAAATTCCAGTTTAAGTAGATTCATAGTTACTTAATGCCTTCTTTGCCTCAGTCTTCAATAATAAGAACAATTGTTCTTGGTGTACCCAGCCCCTGAGCTGGAAGACAGGGACGGGGAGCAGAATGAAGCTCCCAAAATCCAAGAAGAAATGTTTAGCAACCTGCTACACCACTTAGACACACACAAGTCTGTGGGGCCAGATGGGACCCACCCAAGGGTACTGAGGGAGCTGGCGGAAGTGCTCCCTGAGCCCTTTTCAGTCATTTATCAGCAGTCCTGGCTAACCAGGAAGGTCCCAGCTGACTGGAGGTTAACAAATGTGATGCCCATCTACAAGAAGGGCCAGAAGGAGGATCCGGGGAACTACAGGCCTGTCAGTCAGACCTCAGTGGTGGGGAAGGTTATGGAGCAAATCATCCTGAGTGCCACCACACGGCATGTACAGGACAACCAGATGATCAGGCCCCATCAGCAAGGGTTTATGAAAGGCAGGTCCTGCTTGACTAACCTGATCTCCTTCTATGACAAGGTGACCCACTTAGTGGGTGAGGGAAAGGCTGTGGATGTTGTTTACCTGGACTTTAGTAAAGCCTTTGACACCGTTTCCCACAGCATTCTCCTGGAGAAACTGGCTGCTCATGGCTTGGATGGGTGCACTCTTCTCTGGGTAAAAAAATGGCTGGATGGCCGGGTCCAAAGAGTTGTGGTGAATGGAGATAAATCCAGTTGATGACTGGTCATGAGTGGTGTTCCCCAGGGCTCAGTTTTGGGGCCAGCTCTGTTCAATATCTTTATCAATGATCTGGATGAGGGGATCGAGTGCACCCTCGGTAAGTTTACAGACAACACCAAGTTGGGCGGGAGTGTTGATCTGTTTGAGGGTAGAAAGGCTCTGCAGAGGGACCTGGACAGGCTGGATCGATGGGCTGAGGCCAACTGTATGAGATTCAACAAGGCCAAGTGCCAGGTCCTGCACTTGGGTCATAACAACCCCATGCAACGCTACAGGCTTGGGGAAGAGTGGCTGGAAAGCTGCCCAGAGGAAAAGGACCTGGGGGCGTTGGTCAACAGCTGACTAAATATGAGCCAGCACTATGCCCAGGTGGCCAAGAAGGCCAACGGCATCCTGGCCTGTATCAGAAATAGTGTGGCCAGCAGGAGCAGGGAAGTGA
>NW_008825162.1:3369834-3382763 GCF_000699105.1 Pygoscelis adeliae
ACCTCGAATACTGTGTTCAGTTTTGGGCCCCTCACTACAAGAAGGACATCAAGGTGCTGGAGCGTGTCCAAAGAAGGGCAACAGAGCTAGTGAAGGGTCTGGAGAACAAGTCTTATGAGGAGCAGCTGAGGGAACTGGGGTTGTTTAGCCTGGAGAAAAGGAGGCTGAGGGGTGACCTTATCACTCTCTACAACTACCTGAAAGGAGGTTGTAGTGAGGTGGGTGTCAGTCTCTTTTCCCAAGGATGATAGGATGAGAGGAAATGCTCAAGTTGTGCCAGGGGAGGTTTAGATTGGATATTAGGAAAAATTTCTTTACCAAAAGGGTTATCAAGCATTGGAACAGGCTGCCCATGGAAGTGGTTGAGTCACCATCCTTGGAGGTATTTAAAAGACATGTAGATGTGGTATTTAGGAACATGGTTTAGTGGTGGACTTGCAGTGTTAAGTTTATGGTTGGACTCGATGATCTTAGAGGTCTTTTCCAACCTAAATGATTCTATGGTTCTATGATTCTAATCACTATAATCACAGAGAAACCCCAAAATACCAGAGGATTCCTGCCAACATCTCTTCAGGATAGTACTTCTGTAATTTTCTAATGGCAAGTGAATTGAATGAGAACAGCATTTTTTCCGACAACAAGGCTAAAACTAGGTTGTGTTATTAAAACTCCATGTTTATTTAAAAAAAAAAAATTCTCTGTGACTTGAAACATGTATTGTGAGAACTGCAAAAAAGCCTACTTCTTATTTCATTTACAATGTTTTATCTAACTATAGTAACCAGAGGACTTCATTTTAGGCTGTGACAAGCTATGATTGTCAAGGTTGCTTGACTTACATCAAATCATCTTTGGCACAGTTCAAATCCCTGGAAACCTATCTGTGGTCAATTCAAACAAACACCTAAATTAAAAAAAAAAAAAAAAGCAGAATCAAGTCCTGCTGGCTTGCATTTCTCTTAATAGTTGTTTCCTAATGGACTCTAGGAGAGTTTTTGACAGGACAGTCTGTATTTTCTGATGATGTCAAAATGTCAATTGAAAATCCATCTGTTTTAACAGAAAAGTAATACTTTTTCAAAAATGCAACATAGCAGCCAGCATTCTGCCTGGGACCCAGAAAAGTGAGAGCAAATCCTGTGTCCTAACATGGAATTAGTTATTTTTTATAGAGTCTAAGCCGGCAGGGGGAACAACAAAAAAACACACAGGAACAACAAACTGATATTCCTATCATCTTATTCTGTGGAATATCATCCTTTTTCCTCCCTAATAATGCCTAAAACAGATCTGAGTAAAACTGGTTATTATTATTCTTCATTAACTCCAAATTGCCATTTTAAATCTTGTCACCTTAAAAAAAAGGCTACTGAGGATTTAAATTATTTCTTTTCACCATTCTGTACCAGGAAAATTTTGAAAACTAAAAGACATTAAGAAAAATAAAAAATTGTACTTCCATGGTGTTGTAAATGTATTTCATTCAAATCTGGTGTGAATATTCCCTTTTCTTGTTATGTTCTCTAGATCCTTAGACTAGGAGCATATATCAAAGCTTAGATAGACAAATCAGTGCCAATTTACTGCAATTTTGGGATGTGTAATCTTGTATTCTAGAATACAAGACAAAACTACTCTCATTTACCTTGCAACGTGTGTATTTATTTCACTGTAGTGTACTGGGTTTTATTGCTTTGCTGTTTCAAATGGGATAAATATCTTTTTTGGAATACAATGTATTTTGGTAGCTAAATGGGAAAAAAGCCCTGGTTTTGTGGCTATCTGTTGGAAAACACTCTCTCTTTCAGAGTGCACGGGATTAGGAGCCATCCAGGGAGATATATTTGCTTCATCAAAGTACAATAATTATAAGGGTCCATCTAAGATTCACTGATGATGATGTACATAGTATGAAAGATTCTACAGGATTAGATGTCTCAAAAAAAAATTCAGATTACAAAAGACACAGCATATGTTCATTTTCCTCTCACCCCATTTCAAACACCTCTGTTCCCAAAACCAGCCTTGTTACATGTTAGACAGTCAAAAGGGCACAAGAAAGATAATTTTTCTGGGAATTAAGTTTGCTATAATCCCCCTGCACTGACTTGTCATTGCTCCCAGTTTAACTTTGTTTCTGTTCTTTACAATGCAAACTATGTCTCTTTCTGCTTTATACTGTTTTATCTTTACTGAAGGAGACAAGGGATGGGGAATGGTGACAGCCTTGACAACCTTGTGTCAATTCCTGAAAATGGTCCATTTATCTTTCAATTCCATATTATCAGGAGGTGGATGATCACCATTTAGTTTGGAGACATACCCTTTATTTATTAGCTTTTCTGTTTTTTTTTCCTGTTTAAGTTCTTTGGGGTTGCTCCTCAGGATTACTTTTTGTGCTTTCAGAGTGCCCATCACCATGCAGATGCTACCAAAATTAAACTACTTAAAGAGCTGAATGTACCAAGCCAAATCCAAAGAAAACTCTGAACCACAATTTTTTTTTTTTTTTAAATTAACTATAGAGTTTATTTTGCACTCATTTTTTTACTAAAACTCTCACTAAAGCCAGCAAGGAATTTTCTCATGGGACTGTGACAGGATTGTGTTTTTAATTACTCTGGAAAAATTAAATAATTGGAAAGCAGTTTTTCTACCAGAGATTCTAACTTTAAATACAGATATGTTTGCTGTAGAATCCAGTAAGAGTTTTACCTCACATAAGAGAGTGGAATTTAGTGCCATGAGCAGGAAAGAGCTTTGTAAATCCAATAAAATAACAGAATTTTTTATTTCCCAAGGAAACTATTCGTAGATTTCTTTAAGGACAGAATTTATTAATGAAGTCCCTAGGCTCAAACTGAGATGTTCTGAATCAGATTTATTGTAACAGAGGTAACAGTTCTTTCAGTATCCTGATCTTTTAACTTGTATATGTCTTCTGAACTATTTCTAATTTCCAGAGTAATTTTCAGACTGCAGTTCAGTTGAACAATGTTTCAACTTTATAGGAAATTACTTCAGAGTATCATTTTACTTCTGTCCTCTTTAAAGCAGCCCTTCCTAAAATCTCAGCCAAATGGCTCATCCACCATGCCTGACTCTGCTTTTGATTCTAAATCTCACAGATTCTAATTCAAATTAATAATATTTGATATACATTTGCATGTATCTAATTATATTCATGACTAGGAGTACTAGGAGTACTTCTGCCAGGCAAAGAAATGAAAACTCCATTCTTCTCTTGGATAAACTGAGATTTAGGGAGGTTAAGTGACCTCCAGATTCATACACTGAAATCTGTAGCAGAATCAGAAGAAAATGCATGCTCTAAGTTTTATTCATACCTGTATCATTTCTCATCTGTAACTCCATTCTTCCACCATTAAAAGAAAGAGGATCCACTAAAAGTTCTTTAAGGTATTTCATGGGGAAGTTCTTAAGTTGCCAAGCTAATGAATATGTTCTTTTGCGAATTATTTCACTGATAGGAGTAATGTAGAATTATAAATCAGTTTCTCAGAAGATACTAAAGGAGAACATCTTGCTGGATACAATGAAGGGGAATGAATTCTCCTAACTAGTCTCAGAGACCTCAATTCTCTTATTTCCTGTGTAAAATAAGAAATATCTAAACAATAAAAAATTGTTTAGAATATACTATTATTACATATATTACTAACAGGGCAAACTAGTTATATGACAGAGCTTGTGAGTCACTGGGAGGAAAGTCTAGCAAAAACAGCCAAGCCCATTGCTTGTTTCTAAATTGCCAAAGTAAGCTTACAAAGATCACATTAGCTCCTATCATCAAAGTCTTCAAAAAAAGCAGAGGAAAGTTGTTCCAAGTCCTCTGATTGTAGTAAGGGCTTTGAAAATGTAGCATTACATTTCAATCACATGATTACTGCCAACAGACCAAAGTACCCAGAGCCCAGAATGGCTCCTCATTATCCTATAGTGAGCTAGGATTAAATCTAGTGTACACTAAACCCACAGTTTATTTTGGAGCTATGCCCAAAGAAGCACAAAGACAGTATACTCAGTGCATCTTCTAGGATCTGTCTTGATCTTTCTTTCTTACAAACTACTGTTGGCACTCCAGGAACCTAGTCCCTATATTAATATCCCAGAAATATATCTGCACATATCTGGCTGCCTCTAAATCTAAACATCTCAATGTTTTAGACACGACCCTTCTAAATACCAAAATAATCCAACTTTGTTCAGCTACAATTACTCTGTATTCTACTTAGTGCTGCAGGGTAAAAAGCAACACTGATACACCAACAGCTTGTACAGAGCACACAGCTGACCAGTAAACAACTTCCAGTTCCTTTCATACACCTTACAACATACTAAGTGTTATTCAAATGATTATCACCCCTCTATCATGCTTCCACCACGTGTTGTCTAAGTGGTTAATAATCTCATTTGCACAAAAAAGACACAGTCTCTATCACTGTTGAAGTCACATGCTCAATACATTTCACTAAACCATGTGTTTGTGAACATCTAATGTGCACATTTCCCAATGTGTGCATCCCACAGTACAGGACCCTTTCTGTGGCTGACATAACTCCTATTTTGATTAACAATACTTAGCTTCCCTTAGGCTCAATTAACTCGTCAAATCCAAGACATAAAGAAATTATTTTAATCAGTTACAAGCAGCTAACCATTTAGGCAATGTAGCTCTTTCCTTTCTATCTCATGAACTCAAAACACAGAATCCATTATGTCATGTGAGATGACAGCTGAGATAGGCTTCCTGCTCTTCAAACTGGAAAAGATAATTTAAAGTTTCTCCTCTGCAGAGCATCTGCCTCTACCTGTTTCCTCATTAGCTATTTCAAGGTCCTCTGATGCCCAGAATTGTCACCAGAATCAGGCAGATTCAGCCCCAAGTCATGGACACCTGAGGCAGACAGCATTTCAGTACATTATTAAGGCAACTCAGAAAAGTTCCATTTTATGGTCTGTAGGTAGCTCACTAATTTTCTCATATGATTGCCTGCTCTGTCCACATAGCACGTAACACACATACATGTACAGGATATACTTTTAGATAATTCTCTGAACAGAATTTTCCTCCAACATATTCTAGTAATACCTTCTTTTCATACCTCAAATATTCCTCTTTCATTTGTTGAGCTGATTGTAACAGTAGTATTATCAATTTCATTTTTTTAAACGTCATGCAGAATCTACAGTCTTTTTTGAGATCCTTAAGTTTTCTGTGAATTGATCATGTAAGTCCAACTCTGTATCCAATAGGTGCAGTTTGCAAATTAGGAAAATCTCTTAGTTTTGCTGTCAGACTTGTACTGTGAAGATTTCCTTTGCCACTTCTTTCTCTCCATATCGGTATCAATACACCAAATCCTTTGCTGATTGTTTCTAAGTATAGACTGTGGTGGGTTGACCCTGACTGGACGCCATGTTCCCACCAAAGCTGCTCTATCACTCCCCCTCCTCAGCTGGACAAGGGGAGAGAAAATATAACGAAAGGCTTGTGGGTTGAGATAAGGACAGGGAGAGATCACTCACTAATTACCATCACAAAAAAAACAGACTCGACTTGTGGAAATTGAATTTAATTTATTATCAATCAAATCAGAGTAGGATAATGAGAAATAAAAACCAAATCTTAAAACACCTTCCCCCCACCCCTCCCTTCTTCCTGGGCTCAACTTTACTCCCAAATTCTCTACCTTCTCCCCCCCCAGCAGAGCAGGGGGACAGGGAATGGGGGTTGAGGTCAGTTCGTCACACATTGTTTCTGCCGCTCCTTCCTCCTCAGGGGGAGGACTCCTCATGCTTTTCCCCTGCTCCAGCATGGGGTCCCTCCCACAGGAGACAGTCCTCCATGAAATTCTCCAACATGAGTCCTTCCCACATCCTTCCCACAGGCTATCGTTCTTCACAAACTGCTGCAGTGTGGGTGCCCCATGGGGTCACAAGTCCTGCCAGAAAACCTGCTCCAGGGTGGGCTCCTCTCTCCACGGATCCACAGATCCTGCCAGGAGCCTGCTCCAGCACAGGCTTCCCATGGGGTCACAGCCTTCTTTGGGCATATCCACCTGCTCCGGTGTGGGGTCCTCCACAGGCTGCAGGTGGATATCTGCTCCACTGTGAACCTCCATGGGCTGCAGGGGGACAGCCTGCCTCACCATGGTCTTCACCACGGGCTGCAGGGGAATCTCTGCTCCGGTGCCTGGAGCACCTCCTCCCTCCTCCTTCTTCACTGACCTTGGTGTCTGAGTGCTGTTTCTCTCATATTGTTACCCCCCTCTTCTGCTGCAATTGCTGTTGTGCAGTAACTCTTTCCTCTTCTTAAATACGTTATCACAGAGGCGCTACCACTGTCACTGATTGGCTCAGCCTTGGCCAGCAGCAGGTCCATCTTGGAGCCAGCTGGAACTGGGTCTGTTGAGCATGGGGGAAGCTTATGGCATCTTCTTACAGAAGCCATCCCTGTAGCCCCCCCCAATACCAAAATCTTGCCATCCATCCCAATACATAGACAAATCTTGTTCTCCACATGAATGTAGTCATTATTCTGAAATACACCTGTTCCGAAAGAATGTGTAGAGATTCTTTTAATTGTGCTTCTTACTAAAATACAGTTTGCTTCATTCAACAATTTCCAAATTTCATTTCCTGAATTTTTCCATAATTTGTCATGCAAATGGAATAATATACCTAGTATGTAAAAAATTTCACTGGCAGACATGCTAAACTTTCTTAGGTAATTTTTATAACATTTGGGTTAGTTTTATATAACCTTGCTACAATTTATATTTATCTAATAGACTTTTTTTTTTGAAGTTCAACATATTTCATATAATGAGTTTCCAAAATATTTTTAGGGTCACCTTATTCCCTCATCTTCATTGTGCTTATGTTGGGTAAACCAAATTTCTTCAACCCTGACTTTATTTACTTGGTATTGTTCATTTTGCAAACAGCTGCTTAAACCAAGGCAACTATATTATCACCTTACTCTTTCAGTAGCACTTCTTATACTTTTAAAATAACGGCAAGATGAACTTTTTCAAGTTTGCAGTGAATAGTAAGCAACAAATAGTATTTCATACTGCATTTAAATGTAGTATTTGTTCTTTTGGCTGCAACTAAGCAAACATACAGGAATTTGTGTATTCCTGGAAGGGGTAAATAGCATGTTAAGTCTCTCTCAGGCTAGTCACTTAAAGGTTCTTGTCATAACTATCAGTTCTGTACATTAACCTAGGAATGAAAAATACTTTCTTCTCACTTTTTTCCTCTTGGAGATTATGCTGTTTAGCCTAAATTTGTTTTGAATATTCTGTACTTCTACTATAAGGACTTATTTTTTCTTTTTCTGAAACAAAGTGAAAAAGATGCAGTCACTTGTTTGTTGTGCTCTTATATCCAAGATATTTAACCAAGCTGAGAAAAAAAGCTTCAGAAGACAGTTGTCACTCTTTTAAAAACAGGGTAGTTAATTTAAATATAATTCTGTTTAAACATAGTTGTACCTGAGAGTGCCTGATCATTTCAGCCTTGTTTCATACCACTTTAAAGAAAAACCCTAAGTGTTTTAATTGTTTCTCTTCTTGGGGCTGGGGGTGACATATCAGATGAAATAGAATGGAACAAAACATCCTTAGACTGTTGTGATTATTTTGACTTTTACAAGACATTTGTTAAAGGATTTTATAAATTATTTTCTCTGTGAAATTAAAACTTTGTTGCATTTGTTTATAACTGCAACAACAGTTGCAACTGTTGCAACATTTTTTTATCCCCTTCCTTCCATATTCTAAAAATTACTTTAGAGCAGATTCCTTACATATTTTTGAAATTTTTTCACTTAAGTGAATTTAATTGGATTCTATTGACATTAAGCTGCCTACAAAACTATTTATTTAGATATATTCCTCAGGTAAGGTCTTTTTTTTATAACATTCTCATAAAGTATTTTTGTGGTGAAGAGATAACTGTAGAAAAAAACTGTGCTGAGCTTTTCTTTGCTGCTTGTTAATTTTAAAGAAGGAATTTTTTTTGTTTGATTGTTTGTTTTGCTTTTCTTGATTCAGTTATTTAAATCACACCATTACTATTCACTGTGCATTTAAAACTTCACACTTATGTATCCAGCCATGCATTTTAGACGCCTCATTGTTCTCTCACTACAGAATCCTTTTGAATTCTGCGAAGTTATGTTTTTTCTTTAGTTTATACAAAAGTGTCTTTTTCTCTCACATCTATTAATTTTTCAAAATTTTTTTAGTAGATTTTTTTAATTACTTATAAGATTAAGTAATTAGAGCTATGAGCATGCCAATATGTGAATGTTCATCAATCAGCTACTTTTGATTACACCAGAATATGCTTCTGATCCCAAATTTTCGAGATTCACCCAGATAGGCTTAGCCCCAAAGTTCAATTCACCATTAGATTAATTACTCAGGTATTTTCATAAGGGAGAATGGCACACAGCAAGAAGAATACTCATATACTGAAAATCAAGGGCCATATACATGTGCAATCACTAATGCTTTTATACTGTTCGAACTGTTTCATACTTAAATACATTTTTCCTTATATGCATTTGTTGTTTCCTAAATCATAACCTTATCAGGTATCAGCCTTCTATTGTGCATCCAGCATGCACTATCTACCTGGTTAATTACCTCATCTAAGCTTTCAGTCTCCAACCATTATTAATAGCCTGCGTTCAAGTGTATGCATATGGCAATGTACTCAGAAGGCCTTATCTGCATGCTCCTTAGTCTTTACGCCCTCACATCCTCCTGTCCTCTCCATGGCTAATGTACCTCAGACCACAGGCACCCTGTTTTGACTAACTACAGCTATCTGCTGTAGTCATTGTCTCACATATGCATCACTCATGCATATCAAGTGCAGCTCAGCTTTTCCAGATGCACGCTTCGCATATCGCTACTAGATAGCAGCTGACGTAGTTAAATTTCCTGCTTTTCAAATCTGCCTGGCCCACAAAATAAACATACTGGCATTTGATAAAGGCTGGCATGATTCAAACACACAAGAGCGTATGAGTCCCTATCCTCCCCTTCTCCCCGCGCCCGGTCCCCAATTTCATTAGGTCAGCAGCAATTCTAAGAGAGTCAGTCCCCTGACAGGTACAGCAGGGGAGCTAATAGGAGAAGCTAGTCTGTCTGACTCTTCTGAATGTAGTCAAGTAATAGGAAATCTTATTCCCAGTGTCTGCTCCTACCCACAAAAAAGCAGGCATGCAGGAGAGAATGAGAGAAACAGTTTGGCTACACGCACACACTGCATGGTGTGTATCACCGTTCCTAGGCTCAGGCTCAGCAGCAGCAAAGCAAACTCCTGTGTAATTGACTGAGCACCACTGCAGAATCAGATGTTAAACACATGAAACAGTCCACAGTTCACACAAATTTTCAAAATAAGGATTGGCTGCAGCCAATGGAAAAGATGGTCTCTTAATACATTAATAACAAAAACACAATCCAGAATTTACTGGTGCCTTATGGCTCTTGTATCTCTATTTCCATTAACTCTTCAGTGAAAGTTTGTCCTTTTCATGCTGATATGGTTGCAAATGTAGAGTGTATCCTGGATGATTTTCTGTCTCCTTAAAGGCTACTACTCAAAAAACAGATAACCCAACACACATTTCAAAAAAATTAATATAGGTTATAAAAATGGTTTGTTTCAAGTCATTTCCCCTTTTTCCTTGAAATCTTCTGCTCCTGTAGACGTGCTCAATGCACATAAAGAGCAAGAAATGGTACCATTCCGGCTAGATGTTTTTGACTTTTTTTATTAGAGGATTGGAAAAGATTTTAGCACTTGCAAGTCACCTGTTGTTGCAAAGGAATTTATTTATTTATTTTTCATTCATGCAGATAAAGATGCTCAGTCATGTTCCATTTATGTTGTCATTAAGAAACATTAAGCCAGTTTCCAGTGACTCTTTTTAAAAAGAGCTACCTGTCATATTTTGAATCCCACTTGACAGCTGTAAAAATTGCCAGATTACATAGGAGATTTTGCTGGAGAGATTCAAGCACAAATCTCTCTCCTTCAGTTGTTTTAAACCTGTTTAATTTTTTGTTGAGTTCTCATAATCAGATAATACATCAAATACTCATCAATTCTGTTTAATATTAGTGTCAGAAGTTGTACAGAAAAAGGAAAGATAGCCTGTATCTTTTGTTCTAATGTCTCATCTGCACATCTCTCCAGCTGTCAGGAATATATTTTTTCCTTATTGCTGTCAAATGTCATTGACTAAAATATGGGGTAAAGGCCACTACTCAAGCATGAATGCACAAACTGACAGTCCAGTAAGCAGGTAAGGCAATTTCTAAGTTCCTGGTATAAGTCATCTTAGAAGTAACTTTTCCATTACAAGAGTTTACTAATAATATATTGGTTCAATTAAATGTGTTAATATGGATTTTTGGGTTTTTCTATTTTTCTCCAATAAGATCTCCTTTCTGACAATTATTTTCTAAAAAACATTTACCTTAAACATTCTTCAAAATGCAGGCTCTGCTGGATCGTAGTCATACCATGTGTTTTACAGCATCAGATTATCACCTCCCACTAAGACAGAAAATATCCTGATTTCTGGAAATATATTTAATTGTAATATATTTTTGAAACACTCTTTTTTTTTTTTTTTTTTTTGCTAAAGCTGTTGTATTTATATAAATCTCAGAATCTTATTGTTATGAATCTATTAATTACCTGAAGGAGGTCACTGGTACCACAGTGACCAGACAGACAAACACAGCAGTGTATTATGTAATATAGATGTTCGACACGCTCTTCTGTCATTGCTGTGGACACGAAATTCTGTCAAGGGGTAGATGATAATACAATTTGAATTTCAAGTCATGAAAAAGAGCATCAAAACAATTTTTAATAAGGCTTCATTAATAAGCTCTGAACAACACAACATCTACAAATTATTTTTTTGCACATGAATTCGTATGAGAAGGGATGAGCTTTTAATATAAGTCATTTGAAGTTCTGACAGCTGAACACTGAGGTGATAACATATGTTCTTTAAAGGTTGCCATGGTCTTAAGTATTGAACGACTGCTACATTCAGAAATTATTTACCTTTGGCAGACCAGTTTGACTTGATATTTCATTGCTTTCCTTATTTTCCAAAACAATTGTTGGGGTTTTTATTTTTGTTAATTAATACTAGGGTCTTCTATCTATGCACAATGGTACCATATTTGTCCTTAGAATATTTTTGCTGATTACATTTCTCTTAAGCAGTCAAGCCTGAAAGTTGTTGTTAAGAGACATGGGAAAAGGAAGTTAACTGATTTCTCAGTCAGGAAGTTTTTGCCTGCTTTATGGTGCTTTTTAATTATGGATTGACCCAGCTCTCAGATCAGGAGGCTAGCATTGTCACCAATTGTCTAACATGACTACATGCACAATCACAGCCAAAGAACAGACAAACTATTGGCACGACACCAGTATATGCTGTGCTATATTCTTTGTATACAAAGAAATAAAATGAAGTCTTTGTCAGATACATCCAAACTCAACAGATTAGTCTCTTTTGAAGCACTACTCTTTATTAGTGAATGTAGAATATATTTAAGATTTATTTACTAGTTTAGAGATCATCAGTGAGGAGCATATTCTCAAATAAATTTGGGCACCTTGAACTCCCACATGACATTAGCAGAAGATAGGGAGCGTCTCTCTCTTTGCAGATCATCTACAATCCGTTTCTCACTAAGTGTTCGTTAGACCCTTATTGTCACGTAATCTACAAATATTTTTCTGCACTGTTAGCTTGTAAGCACAGTATGATTTCAGTTCTTTCACTAGATGACTCTAACGTTGTTGAAAAGGAGCATAACTTGAAAAAATCATTAAGGCATTGAATCTTGCCAAATGATGACAGCACAGAATTGTAAGGAGAAGGAGAATTGACCTGGAAATGTTATCACATTAAAGATCTTTTTACAAGTCCTTCCATAGATGCAAAAAAAAATACCTGTTTGCAGGGATGTTTTGGTGGATTTTTAAGATCCTTACACATTGGGGTTTTGCTACACAGCTGGCTTTCTTAAATCATATTACCATGATTAAAAAAAACCAACAACCAAAATTAGAACTGAAGGTACAATTCAGGAAACCACTTAAATATGTGCTTAACTTTAAACATACATCCTACCAATTTCGATCAAACCAATAATCTCCTGATATTTCCCTGAATGAGGATGCTGTTCTTAATGAATCAGAGCCTGAGGGAAAAGACAGACAAGGGTTTAATTAGCTTCTACCTAAGCTCTATATTTAATTTTTTTTTGACCTGGTGGCATTGATACAAAGGATTATGTCTGCTGCCCATCTCATTTAGTACCCTGAGGTCAACAGTGCCTAGCTACATAAAAGAAAGTACAGGAAAATATTGTAACAGACTTCTGTGTACCATAATAACCAAGGACTGTGTAAAATCCTGAAGTGCAAGATTCTACTTTCCATCCCATAATAGAAACATAGAATCATAGAATGGTTTGGGTTGGAAGGGACCTCCAAAGATCACCTAGTCCACCCCCCCTGCAATGAGCAGGGACATCTTCAATGAGATCAGGTTGCTCAGAGCCCCGTCCAACCTGACCTGGAATGTTTCCAGGGATGGGGCATCCAGTACCTCTCCGGGCAGCCTGTGCCAGTGTTTCACCACCCTCAGCGTAAAAAATTTCTTCCTTATGTCTAGTCTGAATCTATCCTCTTTTAGTTTAAAACCATTACCCCTTGTCCTGTTGCTACAGGCCCTGCTAAAAAGTCTGTCCCCATCTTTCTTATAAGCCCCCTTTAAGGATTGAAAGGCTGCAATAAGGTCTCCCCAAAGCCTTCTCTTCTCCAGGCTGAACAACCACAACTCT